>NC_080733.1:18599955-18709955 GCF_019097595.1 Hemibagrus wyckioides
ACCAGTGCTGCTCTCGACTGCAGTACCCCCTGAGATACCTTGTGAGCTCCTGATTGAGACGTTCCATCTGCCCATTTGTTTGGGAGTGGTAGCCAGAGCTCAAACTTATTTACTTATTATTATACTTATTATAACTTATTAATCCGCAGATGGTCACAGAAGGCCCACCACACTCGGGAGGTGAACTGAGAGCCCTGGTCTGACACTATGTCCTCTGTTAAACCATAGTTCCTGAAAACATGGTGAAACAACATCGTGGCTGTTGGATCATGGCAGTAGGTAGACCTCTTAGCAGCACCAGTTTGCATCCCTTGGAGAATCAGTCAATGACCACTAGGATGGTGTCATATCCCCCGAGCTGGGTAGATCTGTAACAAAATCAATCGCGATGTGGGACCAGGGTCATTTAGGTATGGGCAGGGGTTCCAGTAGGCCAGCGGGGAGTTGACGACTGGTTAGGGACTGAGAGCAGACGGAACAGGCTTGGGGCTAGGATCATTGATGAAGGGAGGATGGTTTCTGGCTGCGTTGAGGAGCTTATGGGGTCATGACGGTGGGATAGCGCATCAGCTTTACTATTCTTAGTGCCAGGGCGGTAGGTTACTGTAAAGTGAAAATTACTAAAGAACAAAGCCCAGTGGGCCTGACAAGGGTTCAGTCTTTTGGCATTATGCAAATATTTCAAGTTACAGTGGTCTGTGAGTACAACAAAGGGGTGCTGTGCTCCTTCAAGCCAGTGCCTCCATTCTTCCAGTGCAGCTTTGATTGACAACAGCTCCCAGTTCCCACATCATAATTAACTTCTGCCAGGGTCAACTTTCTAGAGAAGTACGCACAGGGATGTAATTTCCCGGGGTCCCCATGGCGTTGTGATAGGACTGCCTCTATTCCACAACTGGAGGCGTCCACTTCAACTATGAAGGGACGATAAGGGACCGGGTGGCAGAGAATTGGTGCGGTTGTGAATCGCTGTTATAATTGCTGGATGCCGCTCTAGCGTGCTCAGTCCAGGAAAGTTTCTTGGATTCCCCTCTCAAAAGGGAGGTGAGGGGGCTTGCGATCATGCTATAATTTCATATGAATCGTCGATAGAAGTCAGCAAATCCCAAAAAAACGCTGTAAATCCTGTATTGTGGCAGGTTTGGGCCAGTCCAGCAGTGCTTTTATTTTGCTTGCATCCATCTCCACTCCCCCTTGGGCAATCACGTACCCCAAAAACGTGATGGTGTCCCAGCGAAACTCGCATCTCTCAGCCTTGACATAGAGCTGGTGTTGTAGCAAGCACGTGAATACAGTGCAGATATGCTGCACATGGTCCTGAAAGGTGGGGGAGTATATCAATATGTCATCTACATAGGCAATGACGTACTTGTCCAACAGTCCAACAAATCCTTAAACACCTCATTGATAAAGGCTTGGAACACAGCTGGAGCATAGGTAAGCCCAAAGGGCATGACTAAATACTCATAATGACCCTTTGTTGTGTGGAAGGCGGTTTTCCGTTGACGCAGCAAGTTATCCAGCCGAATGGCAGTGGTACTGTAGCTGGAGAGGGATACGTTGGTGTCCTGACATGCCATTTCCGCCTGCAGCGACAGACATAGCCCTTCCCAAAACACTGCTAACAGTGCAGCGTCGTTCCACCCACTTTGAGCAGCCAGAGTTCAGAAACGTATGGCGTAATCCACAGAAAGGTCAGCCCCTTGGCATAATTCCAAAAGCTGGACAGACATGTCTCGACCCCCTGCTGGATACTCAAACACTTCCCTTAGCAGCCCCGTGAAATAGGTAATGGAAGACCTTACTTGAGGGTTGTGATCCCAAACCGCAGAGGCCCAGTCCAGTGCTCTCCCCGTCAGCAGCGAGAGGAGGAAGGCACATCTCTTCCTGATATGCATCGGGCTGGAACGCGAAGTAATTCTCACACTGACGGAGAAAGCCTCGGCATCAGTCTGCAGAGCCATCAAATTTTTCAGGAAGCACCATCCGGAAAGGCTCACAGTGTGGGGTAGCCACGATGGAAGCGGGGGGAGGGACAGCCGCTTATTGTGGTTGCGCAGTCGCTCCACTTGTGGCTTGTAGCGCCGCAAGTTGCTCTTCATAAGCCTGGATGATAGCCCCCTGACGCGCTATCACAGCCTGCAGATTAGCTGGATCCTCTTCAGGAGAAGTATTCTGTAACGACTGGCCCGAGACAGCGGTTTGAGGATGCATGAGCACAATGTTTAATGAAGAGCAGACACGAAAATACAAAGACGAAAGCCTAATGGGCAAGGCAAAGGGTCAAAAACCGGAAAATACAGTCCGCACAGCAAACAAAACTGAAACTGACAAAACTGAAACTCATAATCCCAATAAACGTGGTGATAGAGTCCAAACACAGAAAAAAACAACTTGGCAGTAATCCAGCACAGCTCAGTAAGTTCACAGAACAATAATTCGTGTTGTGCCGTCGTGAACACGCTGCTGAAGAAGGCTAAAATCCCGGAAGAAAGTGTTCTTCGTGGAAGCATTAAAATTTGGGAGATTGCTCCCTCTGTTGGCCCGATGCCAGGTCCGATGTTACAGTTACTTACTTATTGTTTAATTATCTGTGTAGACTATCTATGAAATATTTTAGGCATACATAATCCTTTCACTGTTTACCCACCCCTCAAGCTCATGGACTCAAGCTTGGCAGTAAGTAAATCTCAAGTAAATACAGTGAGGGAAAAAATTATTTGATCCCCTGCTTTTGTACGTTTGCCCACTGACAAAGAAATGATCAGTCTGTAATTTTAATGGTAGGTGTATGTGAACAGTAAGAGGCAGAATAACAACAAAAAAATCCAGAAAAATGCATTATACATTGTTATACATTGATTTGCATTTTAATGAGTGAAATAAGACCATTGCCAAGCAGCTTGGTGAGAAGGTGACAACAGTTGGTGCGATTATTCCCAAATGGAAGAAACACAAAAGGACTGTCAATCTTCCTCGGTCTGGGGCTCCATGCAAGATCTCACCTCATGGAGTTTCAATGATCATGAGAACGGTGAGGAATCAGCCCAGAATTACACTGGAGGATTTTGTCAATGATCTCAGCTGGGACCATAGTCACCAAGAAAACAATTGGTAACACACTACACCATGAAAGACTGAAATCCAGTAGCGCCCACAAAGTCCTCCTGCTAAAGAAACCACATGTACAGGCTCATCTGAAGTTTGCCAGTGAACATCTGAATGATTCAGAGGAGAACTGGGTGAAAGTGTTGTGGTCAAATGAGACCAAAATCCAGCTCTTTGGCATCAACTCAACTCGCCGTGTATGAAGGAGAAGGAATGCTGCCTATGACTCCAAGAAAACCATCCCCACCATCAAACATGGAGGTGGAAACATTATGCCTTGGGGGTGTTTTTCTGCTAAGGGGACAGGACAACTGCACCGCATCAAAGGGACGATGGACGGGGCCATGTACCGTTACATCTTGAGTGAGAACCTCCTTCCCTCAGCCAGGGCATTGAAAATGGGTCGTGGATGGATATTCCAGCCTGACAATGACCCAAAACACACAGCCAAGGCAACAAAGGAGTGGTTCAAAAAGAAGCACATTAAGGTCCTGTAGTGCCCTAGCCAGTCTCCAGACCTTAATCCCATAGAAAATCTGTGGAAGGAGCTGAAGGGTCAGCCACAAAACCTTAATGACTTGGAGAGGATCTCCAAAGAAGAGTGGGCCCAAATTCCTTGAGATGTGTGCAAACCTGGTGGCCAACTACAAGAAATATCTGACGTCTGTGATTGCCATCAAGGGTTTGGCACCAAGTACTAACTCATGTTTTGCAAAGGGGTCAAATACTTATTTCACTCAATAAAATGCAAATCAATGTATAACTTTTTTGAAATGTGTTTTTCTGGATTTTTTGTTATTCTGTCTCTCACTGTTCAGATAAACCTACCATTAAAATTACAGACTGATCATTTCTTTGTCAGTGGGCAAACGTACAAAATCAGCAGGGGATCAAATCATTTTTTCCCTCACTGTATATATGAAACTATATACTATATATAACATATTTTCACTATATGAAAAAAAGAGATCCATAAAAATAAAGATAAAAATAGAAAAAAAGTAAAAATAAAATATACTATAAATAAATATAAATAAAATAAAAATATGAAAATATAGGTGTAAGTAGATAAATATATATATATATATACACTAAACAAAGTGGTATATACACATATATACACATAAATGCAGACATGAACATGAAGGGATGTATGTGTATATGGCATATATTGAGGTGATCCAGTGTTCACCTCAAAAAAAATCATTAAAGTATCAGGGGGCTCTTCATTTTTAAATGCAAGAGGAGGATCCACAGATGCATCACTCTTCATGGAGACATAACTGTTGTGCAAGTGATGAAAAGCAGAGAGAGTCCCGGTATCTGTTTCAGGTTCTAGGTGTTTCCTGGTTCAGACTCCGAATGGCCTGCAGGAAGAAGCTCCTCCTCATTCTCTCTGTGTTTGCCTTCATGGAGCGGAAGCGCTTCCCTGAATGCAACAGAAAAAAGAGTCCATCGTTGGGATGGCTGAGGTCCTTCACAATCTTCCTGGCCCTGATCCGGCACCGCTTGCTGTAGATGTCCTGTAGGTCAGGGAGCTTGGTGTGGATGGTACGTTCAGCTGAAATGTATTTTTTTAAAAATCTATGCAATTATGTCATGTAAATGTCAATTGGCCTACAAAAATGACCACCACAAACTACAATTCCCAGCATACATTCTCACTGTCATGTCCCCATTCATCAAATAACTGATTAGACACACCTGGTTTTAATTTTATATTTTGTGTCATTAGTCTAAGGATATAGTAAAGATACCTGAGTGTCACTAGAATATTATTAATGCCACTCATCTTAGGATAAATTCAACTGTTGTCTTTTTCATCTGTATTGGATTAATTATGGGAAGTATTTGCTTTCAGATGCAAGATGTCCAGCTTTGATTAATATTCTTTATCGACACACAGTTTGGTAGTTGAGAGTCTCTTTATTTAAATCAGACTTAAGCAATAACAAATGAGCAAGAGCATAGTTACACTGCATATTAGCATGGATGTGATTCAGTTGTCGGTAATCACCACATTACTAAAATGAAAAACTGCTTTTATACAACAGTTCTATGAAAAGAAAATTAATGTTGAGAAACTGAATTTTCAGACACAATATGGCCAAATGTATTGTTTATTTTTGCTCTGTTAGTGGAACTAGATCCCAAAGATGCTGCATTCACATTATAGCACTGGTACTTACAATTGGTTTTTACTTTTTAATTTTTTTCAACTTATTTCAAGTCACATCACGTCACAGTGTAGTTCAAAAGTGATATTAGTGAAAAACATTGTTTGCCATGTCTGCTGATGATGTTTCTACTATATGTTAATATAGTAACTTTTTTAGTGTAATCAACTACTAGAGTTGGAATGTGATGAAACGGAACTCTGCTGATGCAATCAAATTATTGGACTGTAAATAAATATTGTATAGTTTTGTATAGATTTGTATAAATATTGTATAGTATTGTAAGTGCAATAATACACAAAATTTCAGTGGAGCCTTTTCAGAAACATTGACATCACATTAAAATATACTGAATATAATTGAAATGATTAAGTATTCCCAATTATAACATTACACTAAAACAAATAAGATAATTGAATCTTCTAAACATTTTCACTACATGCAAGATGAAAATAGTCTTGTTCTATTAGCAGATTATTTTGGAGAATTATCTACCAATAGAATTAAAACTTAAAAAATTTCAACTTGAAATAATAATTTAAACACAGACTGAGTGATATTACATTTGATTCATAAGTATCTAATAAGGAGAAATATTAAATAAATGTTCCGACGGAACATTGCCAATCTGGTCACCTATCCCTGCTGCTACTTCCAAAGTATAGCCTGTCATAAAACATGTTAAATCATCAGTGAGAACTGTGAAAGTTTGGCTAGACACCTCATTACAACACCTTTTCCAACACACAGACTGAAAGTTGTTTGTTGCTTCCACCACACAAGACTCCAATACAGACATTGAGATCTACACTAAAACTGTTTTTCACTATATCAACAGATGTTTTGACTGAGTCACTGCTCATTAGACAGTTAAACATATCTCAATCAAAAGCCTTGGATGAATAAAGAATTCTGTTTTCCACTGAATGTACAAGATGTTTCTTTCAGGTCTGGATACTGTGAAGCATGCAGTGTACCCAGGACCAGTCTAAAGCAAGCAATCCAGGATGTCAACACTCTGATAGAGGACAATTTTACAGCTCTGACCCTCAGTGCACAAGGTAAGGCATCCAGGTTCTCACAGACTAATCCAGCCAACAATATTTCCTCAACCAGTGAGAGTTCCTTCTTGGAGTAGTTAAATACATTTAATGATTGCTTTGTCAAAAAAAAAATAGCATCTACCAAATCTGAGCTTTCACTTGGTGACCCCAGTTCTCTTCCTCCACCAGAGATGTGTTAGCAGGGTGGAAATACACATTGTTGCTGGCCACAATGGCATCTGAGCACATGTGGAGCAGTTAGTGTTTACAGATATATTCCACTCAAAACTTCCATCTAGTGCCATGTACCCCCATCATCACCAAGTACTTTGAAAGACTGGTCTTCTCTTCATCTGAAATTGTGGCTTCAGCCATCACTGGTTCCCAATAATATGCTTCTCATCATTAGAGGTAAGAGCAATCTATTACCTCCATTCTTCACTCTGCCCTGAGACCTTTAGAAAATGAGAAGCTCTCTGAGAAGTGTCTCACTGTGTCGTACATATCTCACTTAATCACAAAATCCTTAATTCACCCCTGTGTGTGAGACTCATTCCAGGAACGTACATATTCTCCTAAACCTTAAACTTCACTATGTGCCTTTCTGTACAGTCTGTGTCCCAACCCTATACTGGGTCGTAACATGGCACACTAATACCCAGACATAGTGCAAAATTAATAAGTAGGATAGAAATTTTTGAATACAATAGTAAAAGCTAAACTTTTACCCTAATCAAAACTTTTTGACTATAAATCCTGCTTCTGAAGAACTATTACAGGCCTTCATTTGTATATTGAACAATGACTGGTTATTATTTTTTCTGATTAAAAAAAACCTACAGAGTTAAGGAAATATTACCTCTGTCCAGGTGAGGGCTGTCCATCTTTTAATCTAAGAGGAACATCCATAGACAAATCACTCTTCATGGAGACACAGCTGGGTAATGGTGAGTCTGCTCTCTTTACCAGGGTTACACTGAACAACAATATGCGCACAATGTTGACAAATTTAGTTATTTCTTACATTTTCTGTAACACTAACAGACAATAGATATATAGTTTATATATTTTGTATATCCACTGTAATTGCTTTAATGCACAAATAATTATTAAAGCACAGTATTTTATCAGGTCACTGGAAACTAGTTCCCCCAAACAAATGCACAATATATACAATATCTACTGCCTGTCTAAAAGCAGTAACTAAAACAGATTTGCTTGGTGCTTGTGTGTGGACAAATCACTATTAATTTTAAAAAACTGACTTCAAGCTTTGAGAGTTACTCTTAGTTTTCACTGCAGGATGGACATTTGTGTTAAAAAAATATATTTTGTGTATGGGTAAGAAATGTTGCACTTCTGCACAAAACTGAATAATGCACATGACTTGACTCGACAGAGTTTAGGAAAAATCATTATTACCTGTTACCAGGTGGGGGCTCTTCATTTTTAAATGCAAGAGGAGGATCCACAGATGCATCACTCTTCATGGAGACATAACTGTGTAATGGTGAGTCTGGTCTCTTTACCTGGGTTACACTGAACAACAATATGAACATAAAATTTAAAAACAGCAAAATCTGAGTATTTGTCAACAATGATCAACTGTAACTGTCACTGCCCACAGGTGATTTTTAATGTAATAAGCTCTGTAATTCACCCTGAACTAACTCGTCCTGCCATGAATTCCCAAGATTATTGTGAAAAATTTCTGAAATATTTTGTTGACAAAATTGCATCAGTGAGACAGAGCCTTATAGGACAGGTCCCTGAGAGCACTGAGGCTCCTCTGTGCTCAGTTGTTTTTGAATATTTCGATACGGTTTCTCTCTCCACTCTTTCTGACATTGTTTCATCCTTAAGGCAGACATTTCCTCCTCTAGATGTAGTACTGACCAGACTACTACAAGAGTTCTTTTTTTTTTTGCATGGTCCCTTGCCCTGTACTCTACCCCACCGCCTCTGGTGTTTTGGGTCCCACTCTAGGGGCATGTCCCCGTCATAGGACTGTTTAGATGGACACCTCATTTTCCCGGCTGGGGTACGGTCTTGAATGTCCATCCCGCCCAGGGTCTTTGGGAAGGCCGTCAACTCTTGTGGCACATAAATTGCATAGAGATGAGGGCTGTATTTCTAGCACTGAAACATTATCACCCACACCTCAGGGGCTTCCATGTGCTGGTGCGCACAGACAGAACCACAGTGGTTGCTCATATCAACCATCAGGGTGGTCTGCGTTTGCACCCTCTGTTCAAGTTGGCGCAGCAGATCCTGCTCAAGGCAGAGATGAGACTTCTTTCACTGAGAGCGATTTTCATTCCAGGGCACAAAAAATCGGGAGGCAGACTTCCTGCCAAGACAGGTGCTGAGGCCTGGGGAGTGGTGGCTCCAGGTGGTGGAGACCATCTGGCAGGTTTATGGCCGAGTGGAAGTCGATCTGCTTGCCTACATGGAGTTAACACACTGTCCGCTGTAGTCTCTGATCCATCCCCTCTAGGCCTGGATGCTCTGGTACAGACCTGGCAGAGGCTGTGTCTGTACGACTGCTCCCAGAAGTCCTAGCCAGAGTGTGCCATTACAGGGTCCACCTTCTTCTAGTGGCTCCTCACTGGCCCGCTCAAGTTTGGTTTGTGGATCTTGTCTCTCCCCTAAACTGCGGTCCTTGGGAGATTCCCTTCAGGAAAGATATCCTCTCTCAGGCTTGAGGGGTGATTTTCCACCCCCGCCCAGAGATGTGTAAGCTCCGAGTCTGGTACCTGAGAGGGGCCAGTTCATAGAGGCATGCCTGTAATCAGAGGTTAAGACTCTGCTGAATGATAGGGCTCCCACCACTAGGAAGCTGTATGCTCTAAAGTGGAGGCATTTTAGTCTCTGGTGCACTGTGAGCAGGACCCGGTGCACTGCCTGATTAGTACAGTGCTGGGATTCCTACAGTCTCACAGCTGAGGCCTTCCTGCAGACCATGCCTCCCTTCCTGGGACCTCTCAGTGGTCCTGAACACGTTGTTGGAAACCCCCATGGAGTCACAAGTTTCTGACCACTAAGATGGCTCTGCTTTTAGCCTTGGCCTGCCTTAGACAGGGTAGGGGATCTGCAGGCTCTATTAGTTGCTCCCACCTGCCTGGAGTTCACCTCTGGCATTTCTAAGGCTATCTTGCATCCCAGGGCTTGATATGTCCTGAAGGTGTGCAGAATGGCTAGTCGTCCGGTCATTCTGCAGGCCTTCTGTCTTCCACCCCGTGACTCGGCAGAACAGGAGAGGCTGCACTTGCTCTGCCCAGCCAGAGCCCTTAAGACTTATGTCCACTGCTCCAGCTCATGCCGCAAGTTCCCCTCCTTGTTCCTCTGCTTTGGGAACCAGAACAAGGGTAATCCGGTCTCCAAGCAGCGCTTGGCACATTGGGTGGTAGAGGCCATTACCCAGGCCTATGATGCGTGTGGTATTGCTTCGCCTCTAGGGGTCAGGACTCACTCCACTGGCTGGTCCTCTCCGCACACCTTTATCAGGTTTTATAACCTGGACCTGGACACCACTCCTGCATCTCAGGTCCTTCAGGGCTAATGGGTGTCCTGTTCCTGGTCCGCTCGTGCTTTCTCGTGGCCCCTGGGACAGACTTCAACAGTTGTGTGGCAGCATGGTATTGACTTTCCCATAGTCATGACACAGCACTTCCTTCAGACAAAAGGCAACCTGAATGGATGTGAGGTAGATGCCCTTATATGGACATGCTGGCACATATTCCTCCGTCACATGTCCTATTTGAGCCAATGAATTGGTGTGTGTGCAAACTGGCGACACAGCTGTGTAATGGAAAACACATCTGAAACAACAATTGTGCTTGTCATGTGTGTGTAGATCATGGAAACCTGATGGCTAGACACACAACGTTTATTAGAAACATACACTATGTTAAGAAATGCTAAACTCCTGCACAACACTGGATAACGCACGTTTTATGACATGACTTGCATTATGAAGTGAGAAACGTTTTGGCTTATTGGCTGTTTTGCAATGTTTTCTCATAGGGCATGAAGTACTGATAAATATTTTAATAAATGTGAGATATAGCTAGAACACAAGATAAAATAGAACAATTTAAAACATATTACCTGTGTTCAGGTGAGGGTTCTCCATCTTTGAATTTAAGAGGAACATCCATAAATGCATCACTCTTCATGGAGACACAGCTGGGTAATGGTGAGTCTGGTCTCTTTACCCGGGTAAACTGAACAACAATATACACACAATTTCTACAACTTTGATTTGAATTCCTGTTATTTCTGCTCACCTCATCTGACTCTAAACAGTTTCCACATTTTTATATACATTGTAGTTGCTTATAGCACACTTAAAGCAGAAAATTGTATCCCCAAGTCGGTGTGTGTTAGTGTATCTTCTGTTTTATGTGGTTAATCTGAATGTCTGGACTCCGGTTTAAAGTAAGATCCCAAGTAACAGCATAAAAGCCTTTTCCAAAGTCAGATGACACAAATGGTAGGGTCTTCCAGCAAAGCTGGCCACCATTATACCTGGTGTTCACCAGAGCTTCACAGGTTGCCACTGGGGTCCTCTTCCACTCCTCCATGATGACATCACAGAGTTGGTGGATGTTAGAGACCTTGCGCTCCCCCACATTCCGTTTGAGGATGCCCCACAGATGCTTAATAGGGTTTAGGTCTGGAGACATGCTTGGCTAGTCCATCACCAAGGCAGTGGTCATCTTGGAGGTGTGTTTGGGGTAGTTATCATATTGGAATACTGCTCTGCGGCCCAGTCTCTGAAGGGAGGGGATCATGCTCTGCTTTAATATGTCACAGTACATGTTGGCATTCTTGGTTACCTCAATGAACTGTAGCTCCCCAGTGCCGGCAGCAATCATGCAGGCCCAGACCATGACACTCCCACCACTATGCTCGACTGTAAGCAAGACACACTTGTCTTTGTACTCCTCACCCTGTTGCCACCACACATGCTTGACACCATCTGAACCAAATAAGTTTATCTTGGTCTCATCAGACCACAGGACATGGATCCAGTAATCCATGTCCTTAGTCTGCTTGGCTTCAGCAAACTGTATGCGGGCTTTCTTGTGCATCATCTTTAGTAGAGGCTTCCTTCTGGGACGACAGCTATGCAGACCAATTTGATGCAGTATGCGGTGTATGGTCTGAGCACTGACCGGCTGACCCCCCACCCCTTCAACCTTTGCAGCAATGCTGGCAGTACTCATACGTCTATTTCCCAAAGACAACCTCCGGATATGACGCTGAGCACGTGCACTCAACTTCTTTGGTGGACCATGGTGAGGCCTGTTCTGAGTGAAACCTGTCCTGTAAAACTGCTGTATGGTCTTGCCCACCATGCTTCAGCTCAGTTTCAGGGTCTTGGCAATCTTCTTATAGCCTAGACCATCTTTATGTAGAGCAACAATTCTTTTCTTCAGACCCTCAGAGAGTTCTTTGCCATGAGGTGCCATGTTGAACTTCCAGTGACCAGTATGAGAGAGTGTGAGAGCGATAACACCAAATTTAACACACCTGCTTCCCATTCACACCTGAGACCTTGAAACACTAACGAGTCACATGACACTGGGGAGGGTAAATGGCTACACTTAGGGGTGTACTCACTTTTGTTGCCAACAGTTTAGACATTAATGGCTGTGTGTTGAGTTATTTTGAGGGGGCAGCAAATTTACATTGTAATACAGGCTGTTGTCAGAGGTTGAGAGGGAAGAATCTGGGGACTCAGGTTGCTGTGCTCACACAGACCGAGGCTTTATTTAACATAAAGCAAGGAAGCAAACTGAAAAACGTATTAACGCTTAGAAACTAGCAACTGCAGGAGAAACTAAGGATAGCAGGTCATAGAGCATAATCACGAACGTGCAAACTCAAAACAGTCTTCAATACTTGACACCGTCTCTGACGAATATGGCCTTTAAATAGTCTATGGGCAATTGTCAGCAGGTGCACCGGCGGCGCTCAGGTGATTGGTGCGTGGTGACGTCACAGAGTCCTGCAGATCTGTGACAGCTGTACACTCACTACTTTACATTGCAGCAGAGTGTCATTTCTTCATTGTTGTCACATGAAAAGATATAATAAAATATTTACAAAAACATGAGGGGTGCACTCACTTTTGTGAGATACTGTATATTTTTGCAGCTTTTAACCCATTTTCTTTTAATAAATTTCATTTATACTCCTGAGAAATCCTGTTTTTGTCAATTACACGTAATTTCCACTGAGTGAGCTTTGCCTTTGACAGGGTTTTGTGGGTGTCAGTTCAAATCTACCTGGATCAGCACTTGCCTGGCAATTTATGGATGACTCTTTAACAAATGAATTTGAGTATGAAGGAAATTAGCATTTCTGAAACTTACAAATCCAGTAGAAAATCCTAGTTTGGTTTGACTTATGCAAACATTTCTACACATGAAAAAATATTGATAAATAAAGTGTTCTGATGCAGTCAGAAAGGCTTTGCAGCAGGTTTTTAAGTCTGCACAGAGCATCTCTGAAAGCAGTTTTCCAACAGTTGAGAACATCTATATCAACAGATGCAGAAATAGGACTGCCTGTATTATAAAGGTCCACCTCTCCACCCTGCACATAGTCTGTTTACCTACCTCCCCTCAGAAAGAAAGCTGTGCAGCATTAGGGCCAGAACAAAAACAACTTCCTTCCTTCTCAACTCTTTTCACGTGTAATAATACCCTTACACTGTGAATTCTGTTGTGCATACACCACAGACTTTTATGTGCAATAACTGCTACACCAGACCGTAATGTGCAATAACAAAGGGAATATACACTTTTATTATTCACTCATTGTACAGTTTACTGTTTCACATTGTATTGATTGTTCTTCATTGTTACTCTTGTCTAGTCATTCTAAGTTAGACTTTTACAGTTATATATTTATAGTTTTTTCTAAGTTGTACATTTTTGGCTGCAATCACTGGGACCTCAGTATTTAGTTTTATTTCTTGTCATGTACCACATGGTCTGGAATGACAATAAACCTTCTGTGATCCTTGAACCTTGAAATGAGGCCAAGTGACTGCATTATTTATGCAGTCTTTAGCTTTATTGTGATGTGAGAGAGAGTATGGAGGACTGTGATAAACACTAGACTAAACTTGGATATAACAGAATCACTCACCTGAAATCAAATTGATAACAGACAAAACCAGACCTAAGCATCTCGTTTAGAGACAATCAAAAGTAATGTACATAACTTCTCATGTCAGCTCTTTTTCTGGCATGTTGGTGATGTGTGTCTGCTAACTTAATTCAACATAATACTACAGGTCTGGGTGGTGATGTTTTAACTCTCCACCTAAAGCTTCAATATGCATTTGGAGCTGTTCTTATGTTGTGCTGCTACATGATTGGCTGATTGGATAAGTGAGATAATGAGCAGGTATACAGGTGTTACTAATTATTATTAAATTATTCATTTATTAGTCCCTGAATAAATTATGTTTCTTGTTTCTTAAACAATGATCATATAATAACCTTTTTTTTTTAAAAAAATACAGTTGTATTGTCCTGTACAGTTTAGTGCTAAAGATGGTAATTCAAATGTTAATGTAAAGATGTTAATTAGCTGATTAGTTTCATTAATTATCAGGAAAACACTGAACTGTGTAGGACAGGAGGTTTTCCAGGATCAGGTCTGGGAATTTGGGAACTAGCGATAGGGGGCTCACAGGTGAAGGATACATGGGTGTTTTAGTTGTTGTTATCGTACTGAGTGGACTTTAGCATGCAGTAAAAATTCTCCATTTTTAATAAAACACATTTCACATTTGTAAATGTTAAAGGTTTCATTCATTTTCATTCATGAATTCATTTTTATTTTTATTAATTACAGCCTATTAAAGTCTTATTATTTTGATGATTTCATATTTCTACTGTCCTTGCAAAAATATAAGCAATTCTTTATGTTACCTAGACACACACAGACTATAAACACATACTTCTTTTTTGTGTGTTTATTAGAGAGGTCACTCACCTTCAGTCAGCAGTCGTTGTTTTGTGGAATGTTTTTATTTAGCTTTTTAACATAGCATTGTGGTTTCTTTCATAATTGGAAAAATCCTCAGGGGAGGAACAGCAGCACATCTCGCAGAATATCACTGCATTTGTTGCGGTCAAAGGTCTAATCAGGCGGTGTCCACTTTACTCTAGATCCAGGCCAGCTGCGAACTGCCGTTAAACCAGTCATTCTTCTTTAAAGAACTACTAATGAGCCGCATGTAAATTTTATGTGCACGGCTTTTAGACACTTAGCAGTAATAGCTTCTGAACAAACAAAGCAACATAACTTTTACACAAACTGATCATTTTAAATAAATAAGTTACAACAAAACAACACTTAATATTTATAAATATACAGGCTAAACCTTTTTAAATAATATTGTACATTAAAAATGGCGAAAAACTATGAGGTTTAAAGAGCAACGCTATGAAATATTAAGACGTGTATGACTGTAGAAGTAATTTATTTTGTAACATTATTGATGTTACTAATCGATTTCGAGTTGTCACAATAAATAAGATGTAAGAATGCCAAAAGCCAAACCCCCCCATCCCCCCGCCCCACACTAGTTGGTATCTTGCAACTGTCTCCTCGCAGCATGTTGCATGAACCATGTGACTGTGGGAGCAGATCACAGCTAGCTTTAAAGAGGAAGAGAAAAGCTGTTCAGTACACTATTTTGCATCGCTGGACACAGTGGGAGAGTAAAATATACTCAGTAGAAATGTACTCAGGAGGAGTTAGGATAATATGGTGTAATCTAGCTAACAACACTCCACACATATTGTAGCTAGCTAGCTAATTCACTGCAGTATAACCATAACAATCAATACAGCAAATTAGCAATAAACAACGATAAACAGAGATAAACAGATATAACAAAAACAGTTTCTTCATTCAGTTTACTTTGTTTTTTAATTGAATTAGATAAAATATGGGAAATCATACCGATTCACACTTCGACCCCAAAATGTCTAAACCAGATCTACACCCATGAATAATCTACTCTATACTTACAGTACAGATGATTGACTTTTCTACAGAATTTTAAAGCAATTGCAATTATAAGCCACTGGATCAGTCAGTATAATTGTTTCAGGTGGTTAATTTACTGTATTATAAAATGGACATTTCAAATTGGTAGATGATCAAACCCACTTATATCAGTTCAGAGCTGAATAAAATTGTATTAATTAAATTTTTTAATTGTATAATTTTTTATTTTTTTCTAGAAGGTTAACACATTTCAATTTCAAGTTTAAAGGAACCCAAAGGAAACCCACATGAGCATGTGAAACTCTTAAACCAAGCACAGGATCAAACCCAGAAACCTGGTGCTGTAAAGTACCAATGCTACCCACTGCAACACTGTGAATCCTCTATTAGAGCAAAATAGATCACCATTAGAAGTGAGCATTTTATATTAGATTAATCTTGTCTTAACTTAATTCAGTTAATAGATCTTTTAAATTTAATGTCAAAAGAATAACTTTTTTCAGCATATTGTAGCTCATGGCGATCAGCTGAGTGGGTTTAATCATTTACTAATTTAAAATGTCCATTTTATAATGCTTTAAAATAGCATCCTGGCTCTGTTGAAACTGACAGATTTTTATGATTTAGAAATTCTACAGTACATTTTATTCTATAGAACAGCTCACTGTAACCCTAACCCTAAACTACATGGGGTTTGAGCATCTACCAATTAAAAATGTATATTTTATAATGAATTAAAAATAACCTGTTGGATTTGAAGAGTTAGAGCAGAGTAGTGTTAATATTTTGTACTTTGTAAATAAATAAATAAATAAATAAATAAACAAACAAACAAACAACTAAATAAATAAATAACTTACAGAAAGTTCTTGGACATCCACCCACTGTACTCAGTATATTACACTCACATTGTTCAGTACACCTGCTTATATTCAGCTAATCAGATGGCAGCAGCACAATGTGTAAAATCATACAGATGCAGGTCAAGAGCTTGAGTTATTGTTTACATCAAACATCAGAATGAAGAAAAAGTCTGATTTTTGCAGATGAGCTGCTTGGAGTTTTTCAGAAACTGCTAATCTCCTGGGATTTTCACACACAACAGTCTCTAGATTTTACACACAAACTGAATGAGACACAGTTGTGTGTGTGGAAACTCCTTGTTGATGAGGGAGATCAGGGGAAAACAGCCAGAGTGGTTCAGGTGAAAATTCTTCACATACTAAAAGTAAAGAAAAACAAAAATTTGTAACTCACTGAATATGAACCAGATTAAAATTAGTTGCTGTTTATAGAAATAGGACCAGGTTACTGAAACTTTTTCTTCAGTAAATAAAAAGTGTCAAACAAGTCTAGATATTTGGATATTTTAAGTTTTGATTTTCTGAAATAAATGTAAATCACCTCAGGTTCTGTAGCTTAAGACTGAAGAGCTGATTCTTTTGAGTCTCTGAGTTTATTCCCAGACAGATCCAGGTTTCTCAGGTGTAAGGGGTTTGATAACTGAGCTGAAGTCAGAGCAGCATAGCCTTCACCTGAGATTTCACAACCACGCAACCTGCAGAGAGACAATGACACACTCTTCACGCTCTCAGTTTATATCATTTGAATGGATTACTGTACTTTTATATCTGGAATATACTGTGGAGTTTATGTGTGTGTGTGTGTGTGTGTGTGAGTGTGTCACTACATGTAAATGAGTTGTGTCAGGAACACACGTGAAAAATTACCATGATCAACATAAACACACGAATACAAAGAAAATCAGACTTTCTGTCAGAAATGTTCAGTTCAGTTTGGCTTACACAAACATTTGCACATAGCTTTACTGAAGATTCATAATTGGGGTTCTGTGTGTGTGTATGTTTGTGTATTCTGTTTTGAATCAATCTCCATTGTTAAAAGTGCTATACAAATGAATGGAATTGTTAGATTCAATTTAATCAAATTTACAAGAACAATCAGGTCTGAGTTTCAGAGTTAAGATCATGTTAACTGGGAGAGAGAGTGTTCAAAGTGATGCTCACTCTACCTTTAAACTATGATGTTTGTGCTCTGATGCTTTTGGGAAACTCGGTCCTGACCTGTTTATACTACTACACACACTGAATAGATAAATACTGTGATCAGATCAGGAAGAACTTCAGTGTGGACTGAAATGAAATGCTTTTCCTCCTCAGGATATTTGATGCTGAACCTAAAACCTCTGCAGGTCACATGACTCCCAGAGAGATGATCTTACCTCAGTGTCTCCAGTTTACAGTAAGAATTCTCCAGTAGATCAGAAAGACACATTACTCCTGAGTCTCTGAGTTTATTCCAAGACAGATCCAGTTCTCTCAGGTGTGAGGGGTTTGATATCAGAGCTGAAGTCAGAGCAGCACAGACTTCACCTGAGATTTCACAACTATACAACCTGCAGAGAGACAGTGACACACTCTTCACTCTCTCAGTTTATATCATTTGGATGGATTACTGCTCTTATATATGTGGAATATACTGTGGCGTTTATGTGTGTGTGTGTCACTACATGTAAATGAGTTGTGTCAGGAACGCACATGAAACATTACTGTGATCAACATAAACACACGAGAACAAAGAAAATCAGACTTTCTGTCAGAAATGTTTAGTTCAGTTTGGCAAACATAACATTTTACACAAACATTTACACACAACTTTACTAAAAGATTCATAATTGTGGCCCTGTGTGTGTGTGTGTGTGTGTGTGTGTGTGATACATTCAATTTAATACAATTTACAATCAGGACTGAGTTTCGTAAAAAGCATTTCAGAGTTAAGATCATGTTAACTGGGAGAGAGAGTGTTCAAAGTGATGCTCGCTCTACCATTAAACTATGATGTTTGTTTGGTAATGCTTTTCCGAAACTTGGTCCTGATCTGTTTATACTACTAGACACCCTGAATACATAAATACTGTGATCAGATCAGGAAGAACTTCAGTGAAAACAGAATGAAATTTTCCTCCTCAGGATATTTGATGCTGAACCTAAAACCTCTGCTTCAGTCTCACTATTAGAGAATGTGTCTTACTGAGGATCAGGTCATGTGACTCTCAGAGAGATGATCTTACCTCAGTGTCTCCAGTTTACAGTGAGGATTCTTCAGTACAGCAGAGAGACACTTCACTCCTAAATCTCTGAGTTTATTCACAGACAGATCCAGTTCTCTCAGGTGTGAGGGGTTTGATCTCAGAGCTGAAGCCAGATCAATACAGCCTTCAACTGAGATTTTACAATTACACAACCTGCAGAGAGACAATGACACACTCTTCACTCTCAGTTCAGGACACAGATCAGTTCAGCAGGAACTTTTTCATTAAAGAGTCACTGCAGTCGTAAATCACAATTAAATACAAAATCTTATAAATGATATGAGAATAATCACCAAATAACAAATTAGATTTATTGTGTTTGTGTGTGCACATGTGTAATTCAAATTTAGTTATATTTACAAGAACAATCAGGGTTTAGGTTCCTAAAACATTTCAAAGTTAAGATCATGTTAACTGGTAGAGAGAGAGTGTTCAATGATGCTTGCTCTACCATTAAACCCGGTCCATATCTGTTTATACTACTAAACACACTGAATACAGAAATACTGTGATCAGATCAGGAAAAACATCAGTGAAAACGGAATAAAATTTTCCTCCTCGTGATATTTGATGCTGAGCCTAAAACCTCTGCTTCGATTGCACTATTAGAGAATGTTTCGTGTGACTCTCAGAGAGATGATCTTACCTCAGTGTCTCCAGTTTACAGTGGGGATTCCTGTTCAGTTGTGGACAGGATCTATCTGACACTGTTTCTGTTTTTCTAGACTTTTCACTGTCTCTGACACATGAGACTGGAACTAGCATGCTTCTGCATTCTGAGCAACCACTGGATAAATACTTGGATCTATGAACTCAGTCTTCTTCAACTTGGATATCTGATCTTGATTTCCAGACTTTCTACTTGCATGGATTTAAAAACGAGAACAGACTGAATAGGGTTTGGGGATTAGGGCAGGGGGTTGAATAGTGTTGTTTATAAATATATAAATGTATTAGATTGAGTGTGGCCACTGCTGTGCATTTTTGATGACTACTTTGGTGTTGGCAGACCAGGAGAGATCATCGGATATGTGAACTACCAGGAATTTTAAGCTGTTGACCCTTTCCCTTTACTTTTGTTTTTATGGTGGTTGTTATCTAAGCATCACACTGCCAGTTTCTGGACCTCATTTCTGTAAGCTGATTTATCACCTCCTGAAATGAGTCTGATCACTTTGGTGTCAATCACAAATTTATTGATGGTCTTGGTGGGATGGGCAGAAGTAAAGTCATACTGTATGCATACAAAGAGCAGAGTAGTGGGCTCAGCATACTATCTTGTGGAGAGCCGATGCTGTGCATAATGGTAAAAAGTTGTGAGAACCAAGATTAACAGATTTTTGGCAGATTGTGACCTTTACATAGTTATAAAGAAGAGACAGGTCTAGTAAAGCCAGTGTGCTGAATAGGATATCTGAGATGATCATGTTAAAAGCTGAGCTGTAGTCTATGAAGAGCATTTTTAAATAAGTTCCCTGGAGTTCTATGTGGCTCAGTGCAGTGTGAAGGTCTATGGCCATGGCTTCTTCTGTGGGTCTGACTGTCTGCAAACTGATGTGGGTTAAAGGTAGGGGGCAGACTGAATTTCATGTGTTGTGAGACCAGTCTCTCAAAAGCGCTTCATGAATATTCGTGAAGGTGTAAATGGTCTGTAGTCATTAAGGCTATTGGTTTTTAGGAAAAAAGGATGGTAGCTGATTTCATACAGGGTGGGATGGTGGCTAGTGTCATAGAGAGGATGAAGAACTTTCAGAAGAACCTGTTGAGCTGGTCTAAATCATTGTGTGTTACTGTGAATCATGTTTGACATTTTAAACAGCAGTAACAAAAAAATGAATAGAGATTGTGTTATTTGTTTATAGTGTGTGAAAAGATCTGAAAAAGTTACATAATTGATTCAGAACAGAATTTCTCAAACCATGAAAAAGTATAAATGACAAAACTAACAACTCTACCATATTCCTGGACATTTTTCTGCCAGACTAAAATGATTTATTTTATTATCGAAAGATTTTACTTTTGAAAAATCTACATCAGAAAAATGACAAATTCTCGGAAAGAGAGAGTTCAAAGTCATGCTCACATTACCATTAAACAATAAGGTATTTCGATGCTTTCGGGAAACTCAGCCATGAATGGCTGATTACATAAATAGTGTGATCATATCAGTAGGAAAAAAGATTAAACATGCTCTGAAATGATTTTCCTCCTCAGGATATTTGATACTGAACCTAAAACCCCTGTTTCAGTCTCTCTATTAGAGAATGTGTCTTACTGAGGATCAGATCATGTGACTTTCAGAGAGATGATCTTACCTCAGTGTCTCCAGGTTACAGTGAGGATTCTTCAATACAGCAGAGAGACACTTCACTCCTGAGTCTCTGAGTTTATTCACAGACAGATCCAGTTCTCTCAGGTGTGAGGGGTTTGATCTCAGAGCTGAAGTCAGAGCATCACAGCCTTCATCTGAGATTTCACAACCAGACAACCTGCAGAGAGACAATGACACACTCTTCACTCTCTCAGTTCAGGACACAGATCAGTAAGAACTTATTCATCAAAGAGTTACAATAGTCTTTAATCTAATTAGTCTATAAACTTAGTATTTAATCATGATTTATATATGAAAGCCGTAAGTCAGTAAAATTTGTTTATTGTGCATAAGCGTGTGTGTGTGTCAGTCTTCAGTGGGACCAAATGTATTAATATTTTGAGGAATATATGACATATTTCAATATTTTTTATTTTTGTTTGGACATTTAGCTGGTTCCAGTGAAGATTTATTCTTTTTTTTTCTGTTTTTTTCTGTTTTTTTTTTGTTTTTTTTACAGAAAATGCACTTTAAAGTTAATTTTGGTTTTATATTAAATTATGGTTTTATCTTAAAGTTTTAAAGCAGAGCAGACAAATCCAAAATATGATCCAAAATCAGAACAGGAAACAGGCAGAGGTCAGGAGATCGTAACCATGAGGGAGACAACCAATGACAGGACATGGGTGGAGACAAGACATGAATCAAAACAAAAACACAATCAGCAATATAAACCAAACAAGCACATGACAACACAGAAGTGCGGGCCATAGCACTGCGAGAGTCTTTATGAATGTTGAGTTCTTCATCACACAGTGCTCAGTGCAGGAGGAAAATCCCTGATAGTTTAATTCTAAGGGAGTTTTTCCTTGCCACAGTCGCCTCAGTCACCTCAGGCTTGCTCACTTGGGATAACATCTAGGACTGTCTGTCTGTTTGTCTGTTCATATGTTTGTTGTTTTCTTATGTGGTTCATGTAAAGCTGCTTTGAGACAATGCTCTTTGTTAAAAGCGCTATACAAATAAAATTGAATTGAATTGAATTGAATTACCAGGATGTTACCTGACATCTGTAAAATCAAAATTGTTGCTTTTTACAATTTTCCTTTTTATTGAAGACATTTCCACCACTGGCTGAGACCAGTAGACATCCAGCAGAGATGATCTTACCCCAGTGTCTCCAGTTTACAGTCAGGATTCTCCAGTACAGCAGAGAGACACTTCACTCCTGAGTCTCTGATTTTATTCCTAGACAGATCCAGTTCTCTCAGATTGGAGGATTCAGAGCTGAGCACTGAGACCAAAGCTGCAAAACCTTCCTCATTTAGGCCACAATTATTAAACCTACAGAAAAGAACAAAATATATGATACATTAACAGTGTACAATATAACATGTCCTCTAACCTGAATATAATAGTGATACGGTATAGATTTTTGTATGGTGACTTATGTCAGATTTATGGAAGAAGTCTTCAGTTCAAGCACCTTTTAATATTCAGAACATTTTCCACAAAAGAAAACTTTACACCTTCTTTTTTTTTTTTTTTTTACAATATAATATGCTTTGTGCTTTTTTTGTCTTATTATTTTCAAGTGAGGAACTTTGGGGTTGTAAATGAAAGTGTCACTATACTGATTATCGGCTGTGATTCGGCTGTAGACTTGCTGCTCATTAGGGCCCAGAGTGATTTGAACATTTCCATTCAAAATTCTGGTGAAATTGGCGTCACTTCTTCCTTTTCATCTTCATTTAATGAGCTTTAATATTTTAAGTCATAAATTATACTCATAAAAAATGTATTGCTTGCCATGTCCACCGATGATGTCACTAACTCTACTGTAGTAATGACTTCAGTGTAACAAACTCTCAGTAGAAATGGAATGTTGTGAACACAGTGAAGTGGAGTGATATGAACAGTTTTTTTGTGCATGTGTGTGCATGTGTGTGTGTGTGTGTGTGTGTGTGTGTGTATGTTATCAAAAGAGGAAAGGCAGGCAGCTGTCTCATCTAAATCAGTAATAACTTGTTTGGTGAACAAATTCTTTTTGTGTAAGAGGAATAATATACTTTACTGTTAATTGTAAAAAAAAATCAATTACAGATCATTTCAGTTACACTGCTGCATGTTCGTCTGCATCACAACACCGTTCTCCACTATTTTCCTCTAATACTATTTAACACTTTGTTTTTTTCCATATGCAATGTACACTATATAGCCAAAAGTATATGGACACCTGACCATCACACCCATATGTTCTTCTCCCCTAAACTGTTACTACAAAGTTGGAACTCCACCAACGCATCTTGCTTATTAAACACAGGGAATAAAAACAAAGCTGATTTGTGACAATGTCCATTGTTTGAAGTGTTTTATAAATACAATTGAAATGGATTGTATTGAACTGAGTGTCCCTGAACTCAACACCAGTGAACATATTTGGGATCTCACTAAGGCTTATGTAGCTGAATGAACACAAATCCCCACAGCCACAATCCAATATTGAGTGGAAACATTCCAGAAGAGTGGTGCTTGTTATAACAGAAAGGCTCTAGGTCCTTGACCGGAAGTCAGGTCAGGGTCTAGGATGTGGCGAGCTGGCACCCATGAGCGCTCCTCTAGACCATACCTCTCCCAGTCCACCAAATACTGTACGCCCCGGCGATGACGATGGGAGTCCAAGATTGGCCGAACCGTAAAGGCAGGGGATCCATCAATGATACGCGGTGGTGGGGGGGCTGGTTCAGCAGTAGGCGCCAGGGAACTACAGAGAAACGGCTTCAGCCTATACACATGAAAAGTTGGATTAATTCTCATGGAGCGAGGAAGCTCCAGGTGGTGGGCCACCGGGTTTATCCGCCTTAGGACCTTAAATGAACTGATATAGTTCTGATATAGTTGGACTCCACCAACAGTGGCAGATCTTTAGTCGCCAGCCAGACCCGCTGGCCGGGACGGAATGTGGGAGCCATATGTCTTTTGCGGTTGGCCGCACAAGCGCTTTTCCAGACAGCAGCTTGCAGTGCCACCCTGGCCTTCTGCCGGTCCACCACCACAAGGATGACTGTCATCCCTTGAGATACCGGCAGGCCGGTGACAGAGTCTAAAGAAATGTGGGACCAAGGCCGAGATGGTATGGGGAGTGGGTGAAGCAGGCCCTGCAGGCAGGCCCAAGGCTCCTTATTACAAGCACAAGTTTGGCAGGCTACCACATAGGCCCGGACATCCCTGTCCATAGCAGGCCACCAGAACCTACGCCGTAGGAACTCCAGAGTCCGGACTGCCCCCGGGTGCCCTGCAAAGGGAGAGGTATTACCCCAGGTGAGAACCTGTGGTCAGGCAGACCGAGGAACATAAAGCTTGCCTGGTGGACCTCCTCCTGGATCTGGCTCCTGCTGGAGCACGCGGCAGACCACCTCCTCCAAGCCCCAGCGTAAAGATGCCACTATCTTGTATGCTGGAACTATGGGCTGGGGGGCAGGGTCAGGAGATGGAGGATCCCACTGGCGTGAAAGTGCATCCAGCTTAAGATTCTTTGACCCCGGTTTAAAAAACAATATGAATTCAAAGCGGGCAAAGGAACAAGGACCATCTGGCCTGTCGCAGATTCAGATGCTTGGCCTGTTGGATGCATGTCAGGTTTTTATGATCAGTGAGGATGAGGAATGGTTGGCTGGCTCCCTCTAGCCAGTGTCTCCATTCCTCCAAGGCCAATTTTACAGCCAGGAGCTCACAATCCCCCACATCATAGTTCCTCTCAGGGGCGGTCAGCCAATGGGAGAAATACGCGCATGGATGCAATTCCCCTTTTGGGCCTGAGCATTGGGGCAGGACTGCTCCCACCCCAATGTTGGAGGCATCCACCTCGACTATAGTTTGGGACCCGGGGTCAGGCATTTGAAGGACATGGACAAGTCTATGTGGGGGGTTATGTAGCTGCAGCCAGGGGAAACCTAGGATGAGGCCGAGTTCAGGGACCATAGTGACAAACAGGGTAATGAGCTCTGTGTGATGCCCAATATGCAGGGTAAGTTGGGCTGTCTGGGAGATTATCCGGCTATCCAGGGCGGCAACTGGCAGTAGATGTGAGAGATTCTCTAGTGGTAGGCCCAGCCGGCGGGTTAGTTTTTCATCAATGAAATTACCTGCAGCCCCTGAGTCAATAACGACTTGGAGGCCCGCTTGTCTGTCCTTGCCCCAACGAAGGGTGGCCGGTAGAAACAGGCCTGACATATGAGGGGCTGCATTTAGGGCCAACCCAAACCCCTCTACTTGGGTGGGACCTTGGCTTTTAACAAGCTGCATGGATGGTCAGCCTGTCTCTGGCTTGAGCCCTGTGGCTGGAGTGGTTCAAAGGGGAATTATTCTGGAATGAGCAACTGTGACGTTCAGGTGCCCACAAACTTTTGGCCATGTCGTGCATTAAAAACTCTTATTTTATCTTTCAGGTCTGACAAAGACTTGTTTCTTGTATGTACAGTATGCTGTAAGAATGTTGTAACAGTTTATTCAACATTACTTACTCAGCTTTTCTGGATGCTGCAACCACAGGCAGGAGCTTCAGAAGAACCTTGTCTGATGTACAGTGATTGTTAATATATTTATTCAGGACAAACACATTGTGTTCCTGCACTGAGGTCAGTAACATAAACACCACAGCTGACCACTGAGATGGAGAAAGTTTGTTTTGTTGTAAATTTCTAGACTTCAGGTAGTGTTGGATTTCCTCAACTAGAGAATGATCTCCCAGTTCATTCAGACAGTGGAGCAGATTGATGGATTTCTCTGTTGAGGGATTCTCTCTGATCTTCTCCTTGATGTAATGAACTGTTTCCTGGTTATGGTTGGAGCTACTTCTTCTGAGTCTCACTATGGTTTGTAAGAGGGACTGATTGGACTCCAGTGAGAGACCCAGAAGAAAGCGAAGAAAAAGGTCAAGATGTCCATTTTTACTCTCTAAAGCCTGATCTACAGCACTCTTGTGTACATCTGAGATTGTAAATTTTGGCCTCAGTATGTTGGTTGTTGTCTTTTTAAAAACATTTTTCTTTTCAATCATCAATTTCAGGTGTACATACAGAGCTGCGAGGTGCTCCTGAATGCTCAGATGAACAAAGCAGTACACTTTACTCTGGTGAAGTCCAAATTCCTCTCTGAAGATCTGTGTACACACACCTGAGTACACTGATGCTTCAGTCACACCAATGCCACACTCTCTCAGGTCTTCCTCATAGAAGATCAGGTTTCCTTTCATCAGCTGCCTGAAAGCCAGTTTACCCAGTTTCAGAACCATTTCTTTATCTGCCTCTCTGCTCGATGTGTACTTTTTCTTGATGATGTTTGTCTGAATGATGAGGAAGTGTGTGTACATTTGAGTCAGAGTCTTGGGGATCTCTCCACTCTCTGCTTCACCCAACATTCTCTCTAGAACAGTGGCTGTAATCCAGCAGAAGACTGGGATGTGGCACATGATGTAGAGGCTTCTTAATGACTTCAGGTGTGTGATGATTCTGTTGCTCAGACTCTGATCTCTGATCCTCTTCCTGAAATATTCCTCCTTCTGTAGGTCATTGAACCCTCGTGCCTCTGTGACTCGATTAAACCACTCAGAGGGGATTTGATCAGCTGCTGCAGGTCGGGAGGTGATCCAGATGAGAGCAGAGGGAAGCAGATTCCCTTTGATCAGGTTTATCAGCAGCACATTCACTGATGCTGATTCAGTTACATCACACACTCTCACTGTGTTCTGGAAATCCAGAGGGAAACGACACTCATCCAAACCATCAAAAATGAACAGAACTTTGTGCAGACTGGAAAAGTTTGTTTCTTTTATCTCCTTAAAGAAATGAAGAAGCTTCATCAGACTCAGTTTTTGGTCCTTCATCAGATTGAGCTCTCTGAAAGGAAGTGGAAATATGAGATAAACATCCTGATTTGTTTTCCCTTCAGCCCAGTCTAGAATGAATTTCTGCACAGAGACTGTTTTTCCAATGCCAGCGACTCCCTTTGTCAGAACGCTCCTGATGGGTTTGTCTTCTTCAGATAAAGGTTTAAAGATGTCATTGCATTTGATTGGTGTTTCCTCTGTTGCTGCTCTCCTGGATGCTGCCTCGATCTGTCTCACCTCATGTTCATTATTGACTTTTCCACTTTTTCCTTCTGTGATGTAGAGCTCTGTGTAGATTTCGTTAAGAAGTGTTTGGTTTCCTTGGTTTGTTATCACATCATTTACATGATAAAACTTCTTCATCAGATTTAATTTGTAGTTTCCCTGAACATCAGTTCCAGCAGATGAAGGTTCACACCTGTAATATGATGGTGTGGGAAAGAAATTTGGTAAGACCTCAATTACAAGCTCTTATTTCAGTCCAAACTACAGTTTAAGCATTAGATAATCTCATCCATTTATGGAAATACAGTTTGTTTAGAATACAGTAATCCCCCTCTATATCACGGTTCATATTTTTATTTGGAACATAACAAATTTTTTTTGCGGATTTTTCCAGTATATCACGGTATCCGCAAACCTTATAGTGAATTGTATTTATGTTGAAATATGGTAATTTATTAATAAAAATATAATTATTAATTACAAAATATAAACACTAATTAAAGTAAAGTAAAATTTTAATAATATATCAAATACTGTACAGCATAGCATTGTTTAGGAAAGCATTGTTTAGGGATGCTGAAAATCAAAATACAGTATGGATGGAGGAACGAGTCTGGCCAATCGGAATGCCCCATTCATTTAATCATGGTTGTGATTGGCTGTTGCTGGCTATGCGTGCAGTTGGGGAAAGGGAAGCAGAATTCTCCAGCATCCCAGTTCTTCGTGTGTCACTGTACCGTGTTTCGGTTTGTTCTGGGTATGCTGTATTTTTACAGTTTTTCTGCAAGCCCAATTATGTCGCTCAAACACTCTGCACCTTCTAAGGCTTCTGGCTAGGAACATACATACATACAGTACATACATACAGATACTCACTATGAATGTGATATTTTTATGAATTTACCCAAAATTCATCTCGCTATATTTTTGCAAATGTTTTCTCTGTGTGTGTAAAGAGTGTGGGAGGGTAATTTATGGCTTAAACAATAAAATAAAAAGCATTTGGGGGTGGCGTCCATGTATCGCGGATTTTCGTTTATTGCAGGTGGGTCTGGAACGCTGTAGCAGGAAATGAATGGAAAGAAGCACAATACCAGGATGAAACTGTCATTGTCATGTGGACGGTCATGATCTTACCCTGGATCTGTGATAATCTTCTGGACCTTTCTGGTCCCATCCATCTGCAGGAAACTGTATGAAACCCAGAATTAAGTGTTATATTTATTTTTATCAATATTAAATTATATTAGAACAAGATTGTACATGTTGGAGTTAGAACAGAAGTGTTTTGAAATACTTTAGGCAAATTATTTTTTTTTTCATTTAGAGGTAGACAAAAAAGCAATGTGAATGTGTCATGTGAGTGTCAATTGGCCTACAAACATGGCTGCCATAAACTACAGTTCCCAGCACACATGCTCACTATCACATTCCTATTTGCCGGTTTACCTTTTGGAACATTTCTAATAAACTGACCTGCATTTGCATCTGCAACTTCAAAGGCTGTTTCCTAACACCCCACAGCCCAGTACTAGATAATGAACATGTTTTGTGGCATGTATTGTGCTGTGACGCACTTTATTTGTATCTACTCTGAATAAAATATCTCCCTTTTTTACACCTGTGTTACTTGCTTACAGCACAGTCATGTCATTTTATGTGCTACCAGCCCACATATGTTGTTTCTTCTAAAAAATGTTTCAGAAGATAATATGTTTCACCCTAATCCATAGTGCCCACAAGCTTTGCCCTTTCACCAAATTGGTTTATTCATAAAAAAAACCCAAAGTGCACAGAGTTGTTATTACCTGTTACCAGGTGAGGGCTCTCCATCTTCAAATGTAAGAAAAACATCCATAGACGCATCACTCTTCATGGGGAAATAGCTGCGTAATGGTGAGTCTGGTCTCTTTACCTGGGTTACACTGAAGAAGAAAAATATGGAAACAGCATTGAAAATTTAAGTTATATATTATATTATTATATTATATTATTATTATAATATATATATGTATATATATATATATATATAGATAGATAGATAGATAGATAGATAGATAGATAGATATTATATATTATAATAATAAAATAATCTGACTCTAAATAGTTTCTTCATTTTGTATATCCACAGCTGTATTTATGAGGTTTCCCCTTTACTTTCATGTTTTCCTGCTGACTGGAGTTCAAATCATATTTTCAACAGGCTAGTTCTTATATTTTTTGGCAAAACACTTAACTGTTATATGTTTAATGTACCTCAGAATTGTTGGTGAAAGACTATGTCCTAAACGTGGCTTCCTGAAAGAATTCTCATGATCTGCTATTCTGATGTGTATGTTCTATAGATCAATAAGAGTTTAGATTTTACCCTAATCAACAAATTGAGAGTTTATAAATAACAATATAGTAAATCTCCATACCCTCCTGTTGCTAAAGTGCTATTACAGACCTCCATATGAGTATTGGACCATGTCTCCTTATTATATTTCCTGTTATATTATATGTTTAATGTATCTCAGTGATAGTGGTGAAAGGTTACATCCTAAAAGAGGTTACTTGAGAGAATACAGTAAATCTGCTTCACAGACAAGCTTTGCACTTGCCTCAATTGGTTTACTCATAAAACATAGTTCAGGCATTATTACCTGTGTCCAGGTGAGGGCTCGCCATCTTTGAATGTAAGAAAAACATCCATAGACGGATCACTATTCATGGAGACATAGCTGGGTAATGGTGAGTCTGGTCTATTTACCTGGGTTACACTGAACAACAATATCGAAACAGTTTAGTGATTTCTTAAATTTTTTTAAGACATATTTTACATTTTTCATTAACAGTAACAGACACTGGAAAACACAAATGTGATTTGGCCACTGAACATGAGATTAATATAAGCTAATGTACTGTTCCTGAACACATTCACAATATTGTATTATCACAATACATTCCACTAGTCTTTCATTAAATAAATTTGTTTCTACATATTGTATATTTGATATAAGGTACTGTACTGTAACATTCATTATGCTGCACATTTATCAAATTAATTCCTGTTCTTATTGCTCACATACTCTGATTATAAATAGTTTCTCCATATTGTATATCAACAACTGTATTTTTTGAGTACATGTTCATTAACATGAACAGACACTGCAGAACATAAACCCAGAGGTTCAAATTGGCTAACACTTTACACTTTCATTAAAAGCTTTCTCTTTACTCTCACACCCTCAGACTAAACTCTCTTCTTTTTACGCCTATGTTACTTGTTTACAGAACAGTCATTTAATATGCTTTCGGAACAAGTATTCTGTTTCTTCTAAAATGTGACATTTCAGAAAAGAATGTGTTAGAATTTCTGTTTGACATGGCCTGGACTCCAAATGTTTCCCCTTTTCCCTTGTGTTTTCCTGCTGAGTTCAAATCATAGACTTGACAGGCTGGTTATTATATATTATGACACAAAACTTAACTGTTATACAGATAAGTCTTGTGTCTTATTGTAGTGCTCAATCTTGCCATAGTGTAGAACCTGTGACATGAAACTATCTTCCACAATCTAACCGTGGTGGCAGATTTTGGATGTTCCACATAGAGTATCAAGCTACTACACAGCTGTTTCTGTTTCAGGTAACAACTGTATTTCAACCTACATATGAAATTTCATATGAAAATTATCATTAACACCTGCTTGGTATAACTGGTTAATCAGGTGCCTGACTTTTCCTACAAAATCCCTGACTTTGTGCAAGTGTAAAATATGTGCATGATGCTGGTTTGAAGCCAAAAGGTAGTCACATTAAAATGCTCATTTCTGTTCGCTCACTTTCCATTTTGTAAATTGATAAAAAATAATTATTAAGTTAAATTACATTGTAGCATTTCATTTCATATCTGACTAAAACATTTGCACAGCACTGAATATGTTACAACATTGCCCGCTGTTTCCCCCATCATCCAGCAGAGGGACCTGTATAGACATTTAAACACATGGACACCACTGCTTTAGTGTGAAGTATTGTGTGTGTGTTGTGACGGCGCTGCGCACACCGCCGCACGCATGCAGAAGAGAGTCGCTCCTCGCCCCCTCCCTCTCCCTGGAAAACACAAGCTGCAGTGGTGCAGCACCCTGGACAGTGGCGCCCGCATAGACGGAAGCGGATCAGCACCATGGCTAGCGCCACTAAATTGGAGTGCAGGGCGGAGCAGGAGAAAGCGCGCCAAAACGCTCTGGGCCAATCAGAAGCGCCGCTAAACTATTCACCCTCCAGCTGAGCAACATAACAGAGAGGCTGGCCCCGCCAGCCCCCAGAAGGTAGGGGGAAACCCCCTGCTGGACTAATAGGGATGGTGTGTTTTGTTTTGCAGGCAGCTCGGACTAAAGCAAGGCCTTCGTGGAACCACTGAAGCTCAGCCCCTCCTGGATCTGCACCTGCCGTCCCCAGCCATTTTCAGCCTTCGCCAGGACGCTGCTGCCGCTGTTAGTCCTTCCTGGCCTAGGCGCCCTTTCAGGGAAGAATCTCCTTAGTTGGCTATCCTTTTTTTTTTGTCTTTTTTTTTCCTCTGCCCTCCTGCTAACCTGAGTTCCTGTCTTCCCTACTTTCAGTTCGGAGTAATTAAAAGCTGGTGTTGACGTGCTCCCGGGCTCTGTGTGTTGTTCTCTGTCCCCGCTCAGTGCACTACACTGGTGGAGCTTGCGGGCAGGCGACGCAGAACAGGCTCCTGCGGTCAGCCTGGAGCACATTCTAAAGCACCTGCTAGAGACAAGTATCCACCAGTAGGAGGCTACACGGGAGTTAGCCCGGGGCCTGATAACCACCACTGAAGAGCTAAAGGAGCTCCGAATAGGGCCCCATGCTGTGGCGTTCCCTCTCCCAGACCCCGGCCACGCTGCCCGGCGCCTCCTCACAAAGATGACAGCAGAGGATGACGTGGAGGCCTTCCTCAAGACGTTCGAGTGTACGGCGGAACGGGAAGAGTGGCCATGGCATGATTGGGCCAACGTGCTCGCCCCCCTTCTCACTGGGGCTGCCCAACTGGCCTATTATGCTCTCGAAATGGAGGAAGCACAGGACTACGAGCTGGTAAGGGCCGAAGTCCTCACCCGGTGCGGCCGATCTCCAGTCAGTGCGGCCGGGGACTTCCATAAATGGCGGTACGACCCCAGCGCCAACCCCCGGGCTGAGATGGATGACCTCCTTCACTGCTGCCGCCGGTGGCTACAACCAGACCAGCTGTCGGCCAAAGAGGTCACCGAGCGGGTGGCCATGGACCGGTTCCTGCGAGCCCTCCCTTCGGAGGAGCGCAAGGCCATGGGGCTGCGTAATCCCACCTCCCCGAGAGAGCTCCTCGATGGGCTGGAGTGTGCACTGGCAACCCTTGAGATCGGCCGGGACCTACGGAAGGCAGATTTCTGACCACCTCCCCGCCGGCCCCAGGGCACCCGGCTGCCAGACACAGGGGCCTATGGAGAGAAAAGGAGGCCAGAAGAGCGGCCCCCTCGAGGTCCCGTGGACGAGCCCATGCCTACCGAGCCCGAGCCCACCCCGCCAGGTCGGGCTCCCAAACCTTGGCTCGCTGGATGTGTCCTGCATGCGACCACTATCCCGGAATCCCCAAGGGTCACCGTGGAGCTCACTGGCCACTCAGTGCCTGCCCTGCTGGACTCAGGGAGTACCATCACCCTGGTCCGACCCGGCGTTCTCCCCAAGACAGCAAAACCGGCAGGGATCATACCCGTCTCCTGTATCCACGGGGATGTCCGGTCCGTCCCATCCGCTCAGGTCCTCATCCGGGGCCCAGCCGTGGAGTGGCCTGTCATCGCAGGAGTAATCCAAAATCTCCCAGTCCCTGTGCTCCTCCTCCTGCATCTGGCCCACACGCATCCACTGGGGGGCCATCTGGGCCCGCGTAACACCCTAGAGAAACTCAAGGACCGGTTTACCTGGCCTGGAATGCAGGCAGAAGTCCAAGCCTTCTGCCGGGCCTGTCCCAAGTGCCAACAGACAGCCCCCCAGAAGCCAGCACCGGCCCCTCTCATTCCGCTCCCCATTATCAGCGTCCCCTTTGAGCGGCTCGGCATGGACCTCGTCGGGCCTTTGCCGAAGTCCGCCCGAGGTCACGAATACATCCTCGTGATGATGGATTATGCCACCAGATACCCCGAGGCAGTGCCACTTCGAAAAGCCACCTCCCGCAACATCGCCAGAGAGCTCCTCGCGCTCTTTAGTCGGGTGGGAATCCCCAAGGACATTCTCACTGATCAAGGTACGCCTTTCACCTCACGACTAATGGCAGATCTGTGTCGGCTCTTACAGGTCAAACACCTGAGGACGTCCGTGTACCACCCACAGACTGATGGGCTGGTGGAACGGTTCAATCAGACCCTCAAGAGGATGCTGCACCGGGTGGTAGATGAGGAGGAGAGGAACTGGGACCTCCTCCTCCCCTACATCCTCTTTGCTGTTCAAGAAACACCCCAGGCCTCAACAGGCTTCACCCCCTTCGAACTCCTGTTTGGTCGGCAACCGCGAGGACTGTTAGATGTGGCCCGGGAAGCCTGGGAAGGACAGCACTCACTGTTCCACTCTGTGATCAACTATGTCCAAGACATGCAGGCGAGAATAGACCGAGTGGGTCCTATCGTACGAGAGCATATGGAGGCAGCCCAAAGAGACCAGCAGCGAGCCTATAACCGGCCAGCCCAACCCCGGGAGTTTCAGCCCGGGGACCAAGTAATGCTCCTAGTCCCCAATACCGCCTGCAAGGTCCTAGCCAAGTGGCAGGGGCCCTACACAGTCCTTGAACGGGTGGGACCTGTAAACTACCGCCTCCAACAGCCAGGTAAGCGCGCAGACACACAGTTATACCACATCAATATCCTAAAAAGGTGGTTGCCGGCCCAGCCGGCTGTGTCTGCGTTTGCTTCTGCCGCCACAGATCCCCAAGAGCGCACCTTAGTCAGGAGGGGAGAGGAGCTCTCGCCAGCCCAACAGCAAGATCTCACCAAGCTCATCGACCAGATCACAGATGTGTTCTCGGCCACTCCAGGGCTCACGCAGTTGGTGCAACAACGCAGTTGGTCCCCGAAGCCCGACGTCAGGCTATAGAAAAAGAAGTGGAGCAAATGCTAAGAGATGGGGTCATTGAAGAGTCCACCAGCCCATGGTCCAGCCCCATTGTAGTGGTGCCCAAGCCGGATGGGTCCCTCCGCCTTTGTAATGATTTCCGGAGGCTCAACCAAATCTCGGAATTCGATTCCTACCCCAGGTGGATGATCTCGTGGAGAGACTGGGAAAAGTCCAGTTCGTTTCCACCCTGGACCTCACCAAAGGCTACTGGCTGGTGGCCCTAACCCCAGACGCTAAACCCAAAACCGCCTTCACCACCTCTGGAGGCCATTGGCAGTATAGAGTCCTGCCCTTCGGTCTTCACGGGGCCCCAGCTACCTTCCAACGTCTTATGGACATCGTTCTCTGGCCCTATAAAGCCTTCGCTGCCGCCTACCTAGACGACGTCCTTATCCACTCCTCCACCTGGTCAGACCACCTCTTCCACCTGAAGGAGGTATTGAGCGGCCTCCGGAAGGCAGGACTGACGGCCAACCCCCGTAAGTGCCACCTGGGGCTGACCGAGGCACAGTACCTCGGCTACTGCATCGGACGGGGGCTGCTACGACCCCAAGAAAAGAAGGTCGAGGCCATCAGGAAGTACCCCCGGCCCACCACCAAAAAACAGGTGCGAGCCTTTCTGGGGTTGGCGGGGTATTATAGACGATTCGTCCCTAACTTCTCCTCTGTAGCCTCCCCTCTCTCAGATCTCACAAAAAAGGGCCAACCGGACCAAGTGCGCTGGATGGAGGAAACCGAGCGAGCCTTCTAACAGCTGAAAACAGTGCTCACCAGCCACCCAGTGCTCCGAAATCCTGACTTCAGAGTTTCCTTCACCCTTTATACTGACGCCTCCGAGACAGGTCTCGGGGCGGTTCTGTCCCAGGTATTTGAAGGGGAAGAGCATCCGGTCCTCTACACTTCAAGGAAGCTAACCCCTGCTGAGAGAAACTACGCTGCAGTGGAGCGAGAAGCCCTGGCAATCAAATGGGCCATGGAGGAACTACGCTACTACCTGGCAGGGCGGCACTTCACGCTGGTCACGGACCACGCGCCTCTGCAATGGATGGCCAAAGCCAAGGACACTAACGCACGGGTAACTAGGTGGTTCCTCTCTTTGCAGGACTTCTCGTTCCAGGTCCAGCACAGAGCCGGGAGCCAACATGGGAATGCGGATGGTCTCTCTCGCGCCCACTCCCTCTGGCCCAAAGACCACCAGGTGGGCGCTCGGGGCTAAGGGGGGGGCCCTGTGACGGCGCTGTGCACACCACCACACGCATGCAGAAGAGAGTCGCTCCTCGCCCCCTCCCTCTCCCTGGAAAACACAACCTGCAGTGGTGCAGCACCCTGGACAGTGGCGCCCGCATAGACGGAAGCGGATCAGCACCATGGCTAGCGCCACTAAATTGGAGTGCAGGGCGGAGCAGGAGAAAGCGCGCCAAAACGCTCTGGGCCAATCAGAAGTGCCGCTAAACTATTCACCCTCCAGCTGAGCAACATAACAGAGAGGCTGGCCCCGCCAGCCCCAGAAGGTAGGGGGAAACCTCCTGCTGGACTAATAGGGATGGTGTGTTTTGCTTTGCAGGCAGCTCAGACTAAAGCAAGGCCTTCGTGGAACCACTGAAGCTCAGCCCCTCCTGGATCTGCACCTGCCGTCCCCAGCCATTTTCAGCCTTCGCCAGGACGCTGCTGCCGCCGTTAGCCCTTCCTGGCCTAGGTGCCCTTTCAGGGAAGAATCTCCTTAGTTGGCTATCCTTTTTTTTTTGTCTTTTTTTTTCCTCTGCCCTCCTGCTAACCTGAGTTCTTGTCTTCTCTACTTTCAGTTCGGAGTAATTAAAAGCTGGTGTTGACGTGCTCCCGGGCTCTGTGTTGTTCTCTGTCCCCGCTCAGTGCGCTACAGTGTTTTCACCACATACCGGGCCTTGGTTTATTCTACTGTCTGCCTTTTGTTCTTGACATGTTTCTGTTTTTGGATTTATTCTGTGTATTGGATTTGCCCTATTGGATTGTTTGACTCTGTTTGATTCTTTTGACTGTTTTATCTGCTTGTTTGATCACGTTTTGCCTTTGCCTTTGTTTGCTTGGTTTATTTAGGGTGATGTTATTCAATTCAATTCAATTTATTTTTGTATAGCGCTTTTGAAGAGCATTGTCTCAAAGCAGCTTTACATGAGAAACAACATAAGAAAACAACAAACATATGAACAGACAAACAGACAGACAGTCCTAGATGTTATCCCAAGTGAGCAAGCCTGAGGTGACTGAGGCAACTGTGGCAAGGAAAAACTCCGTTAGATGGTATGAGGAAGAAACCTTGAGAGGAACCAGACTCAAAAGGGAACCCATCTTCATTTGGGTGACAATTGTGTGATGCAGATACAGTATGTGTATAATGTGTTATGTAAATCAATAAGGAGGTTGTTGTCCACAGCGCTGCTTGAATACCCCAATGCTCACAAGCAGAACTTGGCTAGAGCTGGTCCATCTCCGGATGCCACTGGAGCCGGCACAGTCTCTGTATGCCTCGGGATGGGTAGAAGAAGGGAAACAATGGAATATTGTTATGTCCTCTTTTTGGGACTAAAAAAATGCGTCCAGGCGGGATTTCTAAATCTTCTAAAATGTTCAGGATTTGGCTTTTGCTTTCTACACTCGTCATTATTTGTATGCGTTTTGGCTTTACTTTGACCTTTCTCCTTAGGCCACACCTTGTTGCACGCCACCATTGGCCAGTTCGTCTAAATCCCTCAGCACCACGGCAACAGCCAAGAGAGAGAGCAGCAGTTTACCTGTCAGTGGGTGGCTCCTGAATAGCATAAAAGATGCCCAAACGCAAATGTAAATGTAAATGTAAATGTAATTGACAGATGATTTACAAAGAAAATTCCTTTGGTTTCGTCTGGGTTGGGATCTGTCTGAGGCAGAATGGCAGACCTGCAAAGCTGGCATGTACATGCCAGTGTCAAATAAATGTTCTAGAGACCTAGAAGCCCACATAAGCTCCGCAAAACTCTCAGTTGCAGCTAAAGGAGAAAGCTCTTCAGGCAAATTAACTGATGATGTTGTGAGACCAGGTAAAACAGATGGTGCTGTTACTGCTGCGGAGGGAGTTTTTACATTCCAAACCACGAAGCATCACAATAGCTATAGATCAATGGACTGCACGTCTGCTTTGTTGAAAAAAAGGCTTTCCCCTATTTCCGAGACAACGCAAAGATTTTTTTCAAGCTCTCGTACAAAGACTGAAGCAATTATTAACGCTGTGATAGTGCCACATTCGGTCGACATAGCTCTGAAAGCACTGGAAGACATCTAGAAGACACCTTATTGTGGTGTTTCTAATGATGGAAGCAATCACAGTGCTGTGAAAATATTTCCTCTGCTTATTCAGTATTTTGATTGGAAGAATGGTGGAGTGCAAAGTAAATTAGTCAAAGTTTAAAACACCCCAAATGAGTCAGCTGAGACTTTCATGCCTATTTGATTGGTAATCAGTAAGTACTGGGAAAGATTCGTTCTTCAGGAAAGTATAGTAGAGAACATCATGAGGACTGAAATGATTTTTGACTGATATAGTGGATTTTTTTTTCTTTTTTTAATTTCAACTAATTTTTTTTTTTTTTCATTTTACTTTAACTTATGGCCTTGAAAAAAACAGTGTCATGTAAAAGGTATTAAATGCTAATCTATTTTTTTTATTTGTTTGTTATTTTTCTATTGGTGAGGGCCAAAAGTTGAATGAAAATGATGTTATTAGTTTATGTATTAAAGATCAGTAAAATAATTTCACCCTCCCAACCCCATCCTGATCCTTCCACCCACAGTGGGTGTCTGTCCGCCTCCTGCCCCCACTGTCCTCTTTTTTGAAAACTGAAATATGGTCACCCTAGTTTATTAAATATTCATTCTCTGAAAATGGATCCTGATGTGTAAACTGATTTTCACACAGATATTTGTTTATACAGAGGCTCTTACTTGTGTCCAGATGAGAAGTCTCCCTCTGTTAATGTAAGAAGTGGATCCATGGCACTCACTGTTCATGGAGACACAGCTAGATAGTGAAAAGCCAGAAATCTGGGAAAACACATACATACCCTTAGCAACTTACATCTACATACAAATACTTAGAAACCAAAAACACATAAAATGTAAGACTTCACCAATTTTCACAAACTGAGGAACCTGGAGCTGTGAAGCTTTAACAGCTTATCCAAATAGTGCATTTGCTTTGCAGTGGCGTTTTTTTTTAAACTGTTATATTTAACTAGCTTTTTCACTGATAATAGATAATAATAAGATTTTCATAAAATTTTCATTTTATGTTTTACCAATAGAGCTGTTTCCATTATATAGACTGCTGAGTAAATATCTGACATGAAGCTGTCGGAGAAAAGTTTATGCTTTGCTTTAAATTAGCAATACTATGCCTAAAAGTAGTGTTTATCTATCAAAAATTATTTAGCTATTGATTAGTAGCTGGCTTTGATTAATGCAAATTTATAATAATCATGCATGGCCATTAATATTAGTGTACTAGTGTAACAACCACAGTGAGACTGGAAGAAGGAAAGAGAAATTTATTAAAACATTAGAAGTTACAGATCAGTCAGCCTATCCAATGGGATCAGTGGGACCGGAGGGTGAGTAGTAGAAGAAGGGACCTCAGGCTGCTGAGGAGAAGTGGGAGAATAATCAGTGGGATAAACTGGAGGTGAATACACAGGAGAAGAAGGAGTACTGTAAGGCAAAGGCACAAAGCCAGGAGAAGAGTCAGGAGAGCTAGGAGGCGAAGAAGTGTCAGAAGAGGGGTCCTCAGAGGAGATCTCAATGGGGAAGTCATCAGTCTGGATGCCTTGAGAAGTGGTGCGTGTCCAGTGCCAGTAGAAGGTCTGGGTGGACTGGTCACAGGTTTTCAGGTGAAATTGGGTGCTCTGATCCAGACAGATGGTATCTCTCATGATGTGATGAGCAAGGTGGGGAGACTCAGGAATAGAGTTTTCAGATAGGTGGAAACCAGTAAGCTCACTGGCTAGGCAAGACAGCTGATATCGGTGATAGCATCACAGAGTACCCCTGGGACCTCTTAGGAAGATAGCACAGCGGGCTGACTGAGCTAGAGGGAAAAACAGGATGGGATGAGTGAGGTGCATATCATGTGACTATGTAATCTTAAACAAGGCTTAGCAGGCAGCGAGGAAAGGCAATGAAACGCTTAAAGGCTTAGGCCTCAGAATATGCACCAAGGTTGGAGCAGGCAGTGTGGGCAGTAAGCTAGATGGGTCACTGTGACATAGTCAAAACAGTAGTAGGCTGTTAGGGTATTGTGACCCGGTCTATGGTAATCAACAGCATTGGTACATCAGTAACTTATGGCAATGAAGCGTGGAGGATGTGAAGCAGTATAATGGTAAGGCTTACTTACGATAAAAATAGAAGTGCAACTAAGATCAATCATTTAATGAAATGTCAAGATAACAGAGAAAAGGTCAGGGTACTTACACATGATTGTGGAAGGCAGAGGTCAACTTGAGAGGTCACGGTCAAATGAAGTTGATGAGGAAGTGGGCGCTTATATCTAGGCGCTATTTTTCTTAAAAATTTTCCAAATTAGCCTAAAAATAAGGGGAACTTGAGAGGGGAAAAAGTGACATTAAGGGGAGGATGATCTCAACTTAGGGACGGTATAGGGACAAACAGGAAAATAATGGGAAATGGTAAAAGTATGTAAATTAAGTAAGGAGGGGCCAAAATGGTTCTAAACATGAAAATAATGGGAAAGCTGCTCAACATATGCAAATTAAGGAAGATGGCGCCACAGGGCACTCGAGGTATAAGTAGAAGGGAATTTTCTGGGTTTTTCAAACCAGCTGCTCTCTTCAGAAATGCATGTGATTGACTGTATGGCTGAGTAAAGAAACCTGCTTCTTCTCATCTGCTGACTGAGATCTCTTTTATTTACAAGTTTTTGTTAGTTTATTGAGTTCATTGGGTAAGATCACGGAAAGCTAAGAGAAATAGCCACAAACTAAAATTCCACCCAGTGATACGTCCACTCGGAGGGGGCTCTGAGTTCCAACAAATCTCCGTTCACAGAAGCAAGTGGCAAAATGACAGGCCACCATTCATTGTATACTGTACAAAATTTTGGGTTGCTCTTTTAAATGTAGCCACTGGCCTACACATATAGGTAGTTTAGTTGGGTTATTTATTCCATTACTAGTTTAATTTGGTAACAACTCATATTGGTTTAGATATTCTGGGCTGTTAAAAACATTTAAAAAATTAATGGTTCAACATTCAAAGACACAACTTGATTATTTGATATCCTGCTGCTTTCCTTAACAATGAAGTTAGAAATTTACATTCAACATCCAATTTACTAGGGTTAAGGTTAGCAGCAGCAGAATGTATAAAATCATAAAGATACAGGGTTATAAGCTATAGTTAATGTTCACATCAGACATCAGAATGAAGAAATGTCTGATTTCTGTGCCTTTAATCATGATTAAACCGAGCATATTTTTTTATGGCAGATGAGCTTGTATGAAATTTTCAGAAACTGCTGATCTCCTGGGATTTTCACACACAACAGTTTCAGCTTATGCCTATAACTAACTAACTAACTAACTAACTAACTAATAAACTAACTAACTAACTAACTAATAAACTAACTAAAGAAACACATAGATAGATAGATAGATAGATAGATAGATAGATAGATAGATAGATAGATAGATAGATAGATAGATAGAAATAACTAAATAAATAAATATCCCATGTGATCTGGTTTCGTGCTCAACAAAGAATATAGGTAAAAACCGTATAAAATAAACCTTCTTAAATATAAAAGTTCCCAGTTCACCAAGCTATGATGTATTTAACGTTATAACATTTTTATCATATCTTTGCCCCGGGAATCCGCACGGCTCTGCTGTGAATAGGTCAATGTTTGACAAATTGTACAAAGGTTTTAAAGTATAAGCCGATTACTTGGTAAAGCCACTGGCGGAGTTTATTCCATTTCATTATTCTTATTTTACTGTTGGAGAGAGAAATTAGCTCGAATATAAGATGGTATTTTGCTCAGGTGACACTCCTAACACTTACCTATTTTCCACTACGACAAACCTCCTACCTGTTCGAGAGAAAACGTTTACTGAAGCAGAAGAAATCAAGAACTAGTTCATTTTTCCTAATTTTATTTTTTACAAATACACACAGTATACAAAACTAATCCAGTTGTTATTGGCTAAAAGGTTTTTAGAGATATCTTCCTTACCTTTCGTAAACGGCTCTTTTCGCCCGTCAGAACTGGAGTTCTAAGGAGAATTATAAGAAACTCTTTCGCTTTCATTTTTTCAAGAGGTGTGAGCTGCTATGATAAAAGTTTACAGACCACAAATTTGAAACTTATCCACCGATTAAATGTGTATGTCTTTATCTGTTTCTGTTGTGTAGTTTTCTGCTATAATCGATACCACATTTACAAAAATAATATCTCTGTATTATGTTTTCTGAATATATTTATTTTCCTAACTGTCATTACCAAATCACACCACCAGATGGCGACATTGATTACTAAATCTTAACCACATCTTGTTACGTCACTCCCCCCCCCCCCCCACACACACACAGGCACACCTTCCCCATGAAACAACCTACATAATATAATATATGTAAGCATAATAAAGTCCTTAATAAACAAAAACTACATAATTGTCTTACATTATTCTATAATCCCTATTTTTCAGGAATGTTCTGTTTAAAATGTGCTTGAAAAAGGATCTCTCTTCCACCTCTCTTACCCCCTCTCTGTCACACACACTTAAGCAACATCACATACACATATGGGCACACACACACACACACACACACACACACACACACACACTTACTTGCATATTCATATACACACTTAAGAACAATTACATAAACATGCACACATACAGACTTTCAGCTTTTTGAGTTCAGTTCAGTGAGTTTGCACAGAATTTCACAGAAGTATTATAACATTTCAGAGGCTTTATTTTGATTTAAAAAATGTAGTTGAAATGGATTGTAATAATGATCGAAACATGGATGTTACCTCCTTGAAAATATTTTGTTTCCCCCCTTTTACTAGGCATTGTCTTTATACAGTTAATTTAACTTCGAAAAAGACACTGTCTGTTCACAATAAAATAAAGAAACTGCAAATTGATGTTAAAAAAGATTTTAATACATTTTAATGAATTTGACTTTTGTTTATTCAAGTGTAAATTGTATGTTTATTGTAATATATACCCGTTACAGCAGTGTTAGTGGGTATCTTACAGATTAATGTATTAATGTATTAACATTTTGTATTTCCAATACAAACAGTCTCTAACAAACTGAAAATAAATGCAAAAAGTGTTTTAGCCATCCCTACTCTCCCCTACACTTACAAAACTGGGTAATTTCTATTCTATATGTATGCATTATATCATATTTTTATATTAATTTGTGAAGTGTTATTGTGTTCTGGTGAATATTTGTTGGATGATGAATCTAGAGCATCATTAAGGACAGTTCAGAAGACATGTGTGTTGTAAACACTTAAAAGAATTGAAGGAAACAAGGAGCTTGCTGAAGAAAAAACCTCTGTGCTGAGAGAGTCTGTTTATGTGAGTGTGTTACAAGACATCAAAAATAGTGTAAAAACACATCTTTAAATTCAAGTACTTTTGTTTTCCTATTTGCATCGAAGCATTTATGAAAAATCTAAGCATTTATAATAAACCTCAGCATGAACAGTTAATGTTCACAGCACATGGCAGCAACCAACATAAAAAGAGCTGAATGAAATGTTCATTATAATCTAACTGGGCCACTACTTTGTTGCATTATAAAAGGAAAATTTTGTCCAAAAAAATGTCAGATGATAAAATTAACTTTTACCAGTTTAAGGTAAGGTATTCTAATATTCTAGAAAGATCAAGTTTAAAATATCAGTGAATCGAACTAAGAGAAATTTAATCCACTACAGATCCGCTCAGTTCAGACTGATAGACCATCACACCAAAAAAACAGCTCAATAGGTTTTTATAAACAGCTCCATCCATCCATCCATCCATCTTCTATACCCGCTTTATTCCTAATCAGGGTCACGGGGATCTGCTGGAGTCTATCCCAGCGCACATTGGGTGAAAGGCAGGGGTACACCCTGGACAGGTCACCAGTCCATCACAGGGCCACACATATAGACAGACAACCACACACACACTCCTATGGGCAATTTAGAATGACCAATTAACCTAATGTACAGGTTTTTGGACTGTGGAAGGAAAGCAGAGTACCCAGAGTAAACCCACGCAGGTACAGGGAGAACATGCAAACTCCACACAGAAAGTCTGTTCAAACCTGGGATTCGAACCCAGGATTCGAACCCAGGACCTTCTTGCTAAAAAGCACCAGTGTTGCTAAATTTAATATCAGTCTTTACCAGCTTAACAACCCAAATAAAAAAAAACACACAATTATACAATATGTCAGTAGTATAATTTATTAAACATTTCTTATGTTTTTCCTAATTAATTGTTTATGTAATATAAATTAAGTATTAACCAATAGTCATATTACAAATATTAAGGCAATTAATAATAATAATAATAATAATAATAATAATAATAATAATGATCATTATTGGCACCTCAGCCCCAGGGTCCAGGGTACGATCTTCAGCTTGGGTTATTTGTCTGTGCTAAAGTGTGAGGTGAAGACTGTGACAAAGCCTTCAATACTGTCTGTCCTATCAATATGAGTGGTGTTAGGGGGTCAGAGAAGAAAATATAGTTTATCGTTAGAATCGAGCATTTTAGAGTAGATTAAAATTGCCTTGTCTGAATTCATTTGTTGATTTGATCACTTTTTCAGCATACTGTACCTCATGGTGAACATGAGTGGGTTTAATCATCTACTAATTTGAATCATCCGATTCATAATGAGTTAAAATAGCTTCGAAATTCTACAGTACATTTTATTGTATAGAGTAGCTCACTGTAGACTGATATGAGAGGGTTTGAGATTTCCTTGAATTTCAGCTTGTATACTCATAAATAATGTGAATTGTTGTTTGTTCTGTTTGTTACTTATTTATTTAAAAATGATCATTTTGTATAAAAGTTGCTTGTGGATGCTTGCTTATACTTTCTGTATTTAAAGCTGTGCACATAAAATTTATGTGCGGCTGATTAATGGTTTCCATTAATTGTTGATGAGATCAGAGGGAAACAGCCAGACTGGTTTAGATGAAAATTCTTCAAACACTAAAATAAACAAAAACAAAAGTTTTTGTAACTCACTGAACCTCTTTAAAATCTGAACCAGTTTAAATTCAGTTGCTGTTTATAGAAATAGGACCAGGTTACTGAAACTTTTTCTTCACTAAAGAATAGGTATCAAACAAGTCTAAATATTTGTATAAATAATATTTATTTTTTTATGTGAAACACTTGAAATGACCTCAAGTTCTATAGTTTTAGACTGAAGAGCTGATTCTTTTCTGAGTCACTTCTGAGTCATTCCTAGTCAGGTCCAGTTCTTTCAGAGACTCCTGAGTCTCTGAGTTTATTCCCAGACAGATCCAGTTCTCTCAGGTGTGAGGGGTTTGATCTCAGAGCTGAAGTCAGAGCAGCACAGCCTTCATCTGAGATTTCACAATCTCACAACCTGCAGAGAGACAATGACACACTCTTCACTCTCTCAGTTTATATCATCTGGATGGATTACTGCATCACTGATTACTGGGAATATACAATGAAACTTAAATTGCTCATTGCAAAATAAGCTGAGATTGCATGTTGATATATTGTATTCTAATTTGTATTTAAGTTAAAAAAAAATGAGGATATGAAGCTATTGGGTGTAAGTGTTGAGGATGGAGAAGATAGGGATAGGTGGAGAGAGATGATTCGCTGTGGCCACCCCTGAAGGGAAAAGCCCAAAGAAGAAGATTTAAGCTGAAAAAAAAAACATTTTGCATCTTGAATTTACATCTAAATCCCTGTGCAGTGGCCTCCATTAGTGAGAAAGTCGACCATTTTGTGTAAGCTACTTTGCCGACATAGGCAATAAATCCATTAGCTGAATCAGGGAATTTTTAATTATTTAGCAAGTGAATACTGCATCAAATTATTTGGTAAAAAAATTAAATAACGAGCAAAAAGTAGCAGAAAGAACGAACATCCGAGTAAAGTAAGCATGGAAAATAAAAGTTTGTTTTTAATTCCTAGTATTTTGAGTTATTTTTTTGTTTGATGCTGATGCTGTGGATGGATCTGTGTGGACAGCCAGTGACCCCGGAGACAGCCATGGACAGAGCCACTTGGGGACTTTCACACTGTCACAGATCTGCCATTACATCTGTCTGTTGCTTCTGACAGCAAGGAATTAGTGCCTATAATGAACTCAGAACCTAGAGTGACCTAATAGTTCCTCATGGGCAGATGATTGCTGTTGTAGAAGGACATTAATCAGTTACAGTTACGTTATTTACTGTCCAGTGTTACCCAAATGAGGATGGGTTCCTTTCTGAGTCTGGTTCCTCTCAAGGTTTCTTCCTCATTTCATCTCAGGGAGTTTTTCCTTGCCACTGTTGCCACAGACTTGCTCATTAGTGATAAAATAAAATAGGGATAAAAAAGTTTAATAATTAAATTTTATAATTTATTTTTTTCTCTCCTTTCTCTGTTTCTCTTCTTTTGTAAAGCTGCTTTGAGACGATGTCCATTGTGAAAGGCACTATACAAATGAATTTAATTGAATTAAATTGTTTTATTTTTTTAATTTTGTGTTCAATCTGTGCCATAAGTATTAATAAAAATACCACAGTATCTGAGCAATCTTATTTTATGATCTGCCATGCTTACGCTTATCAAAAGGTGCAGCTTTTAGGTAGTATCTCAAGTAGCAGAGGGATATGGTGGAGCTTAGAAATCTAAACCTCAACTCCTTCAACAAGTGTGCAGCTGGTGTACATGGGCAAGAACCATGAAAGAAGAGATAAAAAGAAAAAACAACTAAGGTCCAGATCTGAGAGAAAGAAGACAAACCTTGGCTTTTAGGTTTTCATGTCAGTGTTGATTTTCTAAAACTCGAGTGAAATTAAATAAAAATTCACAAAAAGCCATGTGGACCAACATTAATGGGCTAAAGAGCAGATTCACATTACTTAAAATGGACAAGAGAATTAAAGCCAATTTTTTAGTTAATTTTAAAGGGAATGATGATGACAATAACACTTATAAGATGCTTTGCTCCATGTTCAAAAGGACCTCAGTGATCTCCATACAGAGTTTTGAGAAAGTCTGCAACCAAACAATAAAATAAAAAAAAATAAATAAGGATAACAAGATACACACAAAAAGCCATGAGTGGGCTAACAAGAGAAAAAGAAAGAGAGAAGAAGCTCAGAATGAACTCTCCAAAACCCTACTGCACTTCCTCAATCAAGACAGATAAAAACTCTTCATTATCAAATGTTCCTGTTTTCAAAACTTCAAGATTCTAAAACAAATCTAAATAGAGACTCTTTTGCACTCTGGTATGATGCTCTTTTTAGTGATGTACTGTATGAAAAAGTCATGCAAATTAAATTAAAAATTCTTTTTAGATTATTTTCTTCAAGGCTGCTACTAAAAAAAAAAGGATCAAAAGCCCGATCAGCCATCTTTAATGGCTTCTATTCAGATGATTGAAGAGAAATCTCCGGTGCATGCTTTACAGTAAGAGTGACTGCGATTAAGACTGACATGTGATTGTCGTTGTACTTCTGTATTCTTTTGCAGATCAGCAGCAGTGTGGCCTGGGAAAAATAAAACCCATTTCCAAATAGATTAAAAAAAAAGTTAAAAATAAAACAAAATATTTTCCAGGCGTCTTTCACCTTGTAGTTGCTACAGTATCATGTTATCATTAATTGTGAATATTTTTCTAAGGAAATACAGAAACCACACATTTCATGAATCATGCCTAAACAAATGGAAACCTCCAGGCTTAACATCTTAGGTTTTTCTCTCCATGAAGATTTTAGGAGGATACGAGTCATATCCTGGGAAATACACAAAACAGATAAGAGCCTTAAAATCCACTAATTTTAATGCAATGACTTGTGATTATTGTTATTGTAAAAACTTAAGAAGTTGCCATGTTGATTTACCAGTAAGTGCTTATAGCCATATCATATGAATAAGGTGCCACAGGGCAAATTACTTTGCAAAATGAGGAAGATGTTCTTTATTCCCCAATGTGTCCAGTAACCCCCACTTAGAGTCACATACATTTCATTAGAAATATTTTTCTGGATTCTGCATCAGGTGACAATTCTTCAAAAATCAAACAATGAATCAATGTTAATCAGTCTACAGAGTTTAGATTTATACTTGCAATTCACCTCAAGTCCTGTCTAACGCTTAAGAGCAGCTTCTTTTCTGAGTCTCTGAGGTTATTCTCAGACAGATCCAGTTCTCTCAGGTGTGAGGGGTTTGATCTCAGAGCTGACGTCAGAGCATCACAGCCTTCATGTGAGATTTCACAATCACACAACCTGCAGAGAGACAATGACACACTCTTCATGCTCTATGTTGATACAAATTTGTGTGGATTAAACCACTGGACTCGAGGCTTCAAGGCCGTACGATGTACATGACGAACCTTACCCAGGTCATCCACTGGGGCCACTGTATACACCGAGCCACCATTCTGAGGAGCTTTTACCACCTGATGTACCGTGGAATTCCACAGATCCTGGATCTTGTGGTGACCCCGAACCCCATAGTCTCGTAGGTAGACCAATTGACCCTCTCTTAATGGTAACTCCCTCACCCGCTGATCATGTCCAGCCTTACGACGACTTGCAGTCACCTGTAACCGTTCTCGAGCACCCTCTATAGCAACCTGTAATCGTGCCTGATGTTCAACCATCCAATGATGGACTGTACCTGCCACAGGCTCTTGGACTCGAGCCAGCAGGAAATCTATGGGCAACCTTGGTTCTTGCCCAAACATCAAAAAGAAGGGAGACTCACCGGTGGCCTGATGTGGAGTTGTGTTATAACAAAACACCACCTGCGTTAGGCAAGACGCCCAGTCTCTCTTTCTTCCGGTGGGCAAAGTTCGAAGCAAATTATGCAGGGTCCGATTGAACCTCTCACATTGACCATTACCAGCCGGGTGGTAGGGAGTGCTACGGGACTTACCCACCTGATAGAGGCTACACACCTGCTGTATCAAATTGGACTCGAAGTTACGGCCCTGGTCGGAATGAATCCTCCCAGGGACACCAAACTTGAAGAACCATTCCTCCACCAAAACACGGGCTACAGTCTCGGCCCGCTGATCCCTAGTGGGTACTGCCACTGTAAATTTACTAAACACATCAGTCATCACTAATACGTTCTCCTGCCCCAATTGGGACGGCTCCAACAGGGTGAAATCAATGGCCACTATCTCATTTGGGCGAGAGGCCAACAAATGCCCCATATAACTGCGGGCAACTGGTGCCACATCTTTAGCTTGTTGACACCGCTCACACACCTGAATCCAGCGGGCAACATCAGCTGACATACCTGGCCAATAGCACCGCTGACGGACCAACTCAAGGGTACGTTCCGTACCTTGGTGTCCATGGTTCTGATGTAACTGGGTCAGTACCTCAGACTGTAAAGTTGCTGGCAGCACTAACTGGAGCACCACTTCACCACCATCAGGATGAAGTACCCTGCGATACAGGCCCTCGCGCTCTACCAACTGATCCCACTGCCTGAGGAGCATAACCACTGACTTAGACAGAGACTGCCGCTCGTGTGGCACTGGATGTTGTCCACGCTGCCAAAACCTTAGGGCTTCCATTATGTCTGGGTCTCTCTCCTGTAATAGTTCAGGCACAGACCGACTCGACCAAGCCTGCATAGACCTTACTGTGGACGCCTGAGCTGGTTCTACAGCAACTGCTTGCCTCAGCAACTCGGGAACTACCACTCCCAAGGAACTACTCTCCTCACCAGAATGTAACTGTGACAGTGCGTCTGCATTTTGGTTAGTTTTTCCTGGCCGATACTGAACCACAAAATCGAAAGGAGCCAATTCAGCTGCCCACCTCTGCTCAGTAGCCCCAAGCTTGGCTGTAGCCAAATGACTCAGTGGGTTATTATCGGTGCGTACAATGCACTTGTGCCCCAACAAGTACTCACAGAATTTTTCGGCCATGGCCCACTTAAGAGCCAAAAACTCCAGACGCATAGAGCTATAGGTGGCAGTATTGCGCTCGGCTGGCCGAAGACTATGGCTAGTAAGCAATAGGTCTGACCTTACCGTCAGCCTCCTGTGCAAGCACTGCTCCCAGTCCTGTATGGCTGGCATGTGACTCTCAGAGAGACGATCTTACCTCAGTGTCTCCAGTTTACAGTGAGGATTCTCCAGTCCAGCAGAGAGACTCTTCACTCCGGAGTCACTAAGTTTATTCCAGAACAGATCCAGTTCTCTCAGATTGGAGGATTCAGAGCTGAGGAATAACCTCTCTCATTTAGGTCACAATTAACAAACCTAAAAAAAAAAGAACAGAAAAACATTATGCAATAAGAGTGTACAATAATATGTTCTCCTTAACATATGAGTGTACAAACATACTATCCAAGTGATACAACATACAATACAGTTACATGGGGGCAGAGTTCCATAAGTGGAACTACAGTACTGGGGCAATTCCCAAGCACCAAACATAAACACTGTTGCACATGACCAAGAGGTGGCTGCAACCAGAAAGATGAAGTACAACCAAACTACAACCACCCCCTCCAACAAGCTTCAATTGTTTTGCCTTCTGACATTTTGAATTCATTCTCCTTGACATTCAACAGCTGCCCTCCCACACAGGAAACGTCCTGGATCAGGTTTCTACCCAGCCCTACCTGCAAGTGCCTGGCATCCAGGAATCTGCCAGCCCCTGGTCTAGCTCCATTTTAAAACAGACACCGCCAGCGGCCACATCTAATACCAGGTTCTCCCCATCCTAACAGATCTGGGCACTGTACTCCCCCCAACAGATAAGAACACCCAGTGCTGTACATGAGCAGAAAACCAATCCCTGGCAGAACAGCAGTACACCACTGTGGAGTGAGAAGCCCTGACCAATAGAGCAAGAACACCACATCCTGCATATAATTAATTGATCTGTTAATTCGGTTTGCATTGTAATCTATATAATCAAATATATTGCTGTGTGGTAAATTTATGATAAACTCGTAAAAGGCCACTTTCAGTGTGGTCACAATTAGTTAACTCCATAAATCTAAATTATTCAGAACGCAATAGTTAATTTAGACAGACCTCATTGATAATAAATAGAAACCAACTACAATGCACAAAATAATTTAAACTAAACACTAGGCATATACAGTATCTCACAAAAGTGAGTACACCCCTCACATTTTTGTAAATATTTTATTATATCTTTTCATGTGACAACACTGAAGAAATGACACTCTGCTGCAATATACAGTAGTGAGTGTACAGCCCCCTCAAAATAGCTCAACACACAGCCATTAATGCTGTTAAAGCCATTAATCTAGTGGAAAGCCTCGTATTTAATAATTATTTTAAGAAGCCTTACAAGTAGTCTTACATCTTTAATGTTCTAACAGTGTAACAGTTTTATTTAACATTACGTACTCAGCTTTTCTTGATGCTGCAACCACAGGCAAGAGCTTCAAAAGAACCTCATCTGATTTAATGTGTTTGTTGATATATTTATTAAGAACAAACACATCCTGTTTCTGCAATAATGTCAGTAACACAAACACCACAACTGAACACTGAGAAGAAGAAAGTTTGGTTTTCCGAAAATTTCCAGATTGCAGGTAGTGTTGGATTTCCTCCACTAAAGAATGGTCTTCCAGATCATTCAGACAGTGGAACAGATTGATGGATTTCTCTGTTGAGGGATTCTCCCTGATCATCTCCTTGATGTAATGAACTGCTCGATCTACACAGACAGGAAGTAGATCCAACATCAGCAGTTCATTCCATCAAGGAGATGTAAGGTGTAATTTTCATTCATGAATGTCAGATGCACATACAGAGCTGCGAGGTGCTCCTGAACGCTCAGATGAACAAAGCAGTACACTTTACTCTGGTGAAGCCCAAACTCCTCTGTGAAGATCTGAGTACACACACCTGAATACACTGATGCTTCAGTCACATCAATGCCACACTCTCTCAGGTCTTCCTCATAGAAGATCAGGTTCCCTTTCATCAGCTGCCTCAAAACCAGCTGACCCAGTTTCAGAACTATTTTTTTATCCACCTCTTGGTTCTTTGTGTCCTTTTTCTTGATGATGTTTGTCTGAATGATGAGGAAGTGTGTGTACATTTGAGTCAGAGTCTTGGGGATCTCTCCACTCTCCGCTTCACCCAACATTCTCTCTAGAACAGTGGCTGTAATCCAGCAGAAGACTGGGATGTGGCACATGATGTAGAGGCTTCTTAATGACTTCAGGTGTGTGATGATTCTGTTGCTCAGACTCTGATCTCTGATCCTCTTCCTGAAATATTCCTCCTTCTGTAGGTCATTGAACCCTCGTGCCTCTGTGACTCGATTAATCCACTCAGAGGGGATTTGATCAGCTGCTGCAGGTCGGGAGGTGATCCAGATGAGAGCAGAGGGAAGCAGATTCCCTTTGATCAGGTTTATCAGCAGCACATTCACTGATGCTGATTCAGTTCCATCACACACTCTCACTGTGTTCTGGAAATCCAGAGGGAAACGACACTCATCCAAACCATCAAAAATGAACAGAACTTTGTGCAGAGTGGAAATGTTTGTTTCTTTTATCTCCATAAAATAGAAATGAAGAAGCTCCATCAGACTCAGTTTTTGGTCCTTCATCAGATTGAGCTCTCTGAAAGGAAGTGGAAATGAATTTCTGCACAGAGACTGTTTTTCCAATGCCAGCGACTCCCTTTGTCAGAACGCTCCTGATGGGTTTGTCTTCTTCAGATAAAGGTTTAAAGATGTCACTACATTTGATTGGTGTTTCCTCTGTTGCTGCTCTCCTGGATGCTGCCTCGATCTGTCTCACTTCATGTTCATTACTGACTCCTTCTGTGATGTAGAGCTCATTATCTAAGATCTCATTAAGAAGTGTTGGGTTTCCCTGGTTTATTACAACCTCGTTCATGTGCTGAAACTTCTTTAGGATATTTAATTTGCATCTCTTCTGAACTGCAGGTACAGCAGATGAAAGTTCACACCTGTGATATAGGATTTGTCGGCATTAAACATGGTCATGTGAGACATAACATATTAACTCTTCTTTTAGCTAATAAATTCATAGAAATGCTCAGGTAGTAGATGGTGACTACAAATAAGCTTATAATGCCAACAAGGAACTGTTATGATCATGTTCTTGGTTGTGAGCTTACCGTACAACCGCGATGATATTCTGGTCCTTCCTGTTTTCTGAGTCCTGCAGGACACTGTGAGAAAACCCAAAATTTGTGCTCTATACTTCAATACAATATACAAACAATATACGGAGACATAAAGCAGACAAATCACAATGCAAATACACAGTTTGTAGTTTGTTTTTCCTTCATATTTTATTGGTTTTGATGACAGCCTTAACTTCAGAAGCAGTTTGAATGTTAAAGTCAAGAGCACTTAATTATAATCTGAGGTGTGGGTGAGGTTCAGCCTCATTTTTGTTAGTGTAGTCCTGGTCGAGTGTGATCTTGCCCCTGGTTGGTATGGAAACATATTGATGGCATGCAAGAAGAGCCTTTTTGAGACTGAGATGGTTAAATAGCAGGTCCATTTTATTATCCAACACCAGGAATATTGTGGGACTTGACAATCTAGTAGAATATGCTTTAGCCTAATCTTAGTGGCTTCTCCTCTCACACCTGTTGTTGTTGTTGTTTCCTCATTTTGAAAGACCACCTAGACAAGGTAGTGGATGCCGAGCCTGGTGTACAGAGAAGCCCAAGTCTACTTACTTTGTTGTCTATTTCCTTCAGTAGATTCTGTGACTATTAGCGGTCACCATATTTTTTCAACAGTTCCTTGCTATCGTATAAATACCTGTGTGGACTGTCCGATGATTTAGATAATTATCTGACAATAACAAATATTCCTGCCTTAAATAAAACAATGGCTTACCTCTTTTTTCTTAATTGTGGTGATCTGGGAGGTTGATCAGGACTCGAGTGATCCATATTTCACTAGTAATAAATAAAGATTATTGGTCCAGACATTTCCACCATATAGTAATAAAAGACTGATAAATAAGGCCCAGAGACTGCACTCTTAAGAACACTTATCTTTATTTTATTTGACATAGTATCTATAATGAACACAACATGGAGAGCTGTGATAAACACAGCTAGTAGGACCAGGGCTGGGAATTTGTGAAGCAGCGACAGGAGGCTCACAGGTGAAGGATACAAAGGTGTTTTAGTTGTTGTTGTTTTACTTTGTGAACTTTAGCATACAGAATAAATTCCACGTTTGTAAATGTTCCGATCGTTAATTCAGTTCTATTTTACTGATTTCACAGTTTATTCGTGTCTATTATCCTCTTTGGGATTTCTTGTTTCTCCTCTCCTTACCAAACTCTATAAACAGATGTTTAATGTCTAAAAGTCTTAATTAGAGTAATTAATCACTCACCTTCAGACAGCAGTCATTTTCTGTTGAGTTATAAACTTCATTTTGACTGAAGCGTCATGTTTTCCGGTGTTGTACAGACACGCCCACACCTGCCGTGAGAAGCACCGCCTTCGCGTGAACGCGCATTTGAATATAGGTCTAGTCACCTTAAAACGCCAGCCGAACAGACAGCTAATAACCACAAGGCATTGTAATCTTTTATAAACGTCAGAATGGATGGACCGATTCATGTTTTCCGATACATAATGTACTGGGGGGAAAACATACAACCTGCACAAATAGGTGGACTTCCGCGTCACATTCTGTAACTAAACTAGAGACTGCAGTAATGATTGTGTCCACTAGATGTCCTCAGCGTTTAAAATATTGCCGTTTGTCTTCAGCATGCAAAAGAAGGTTGTGAGCCGGAAGGTTGATATGTAACAAAAAAACTATAAATTCATCTATTTTTATTGATGTAAAAGTAGACTATTTCGTCTTTCATACATTTAACTGAAACCTGCCTTATAGCCATGGGCGTCGCTAGGCCATTTTTAGGGGGGCTTTAGACCCCCTAACATTTTCTACTCAGCCCCCCTAAAATTCTGCGATTCTCCATAAACTCTACACAAATTGGTGATCTCCTCAGTCCCCTTTAAATTTCATATGAACACAGCGGCTCTTCGGCTCCTCCCCGTCTTTCAGCGCGTTCTTCAATCCACAGACTGCGGCATCGCAGAGCGAGGATCAGAGGACAAGTGTGTGTGTGTGTGTGTGTGTGTGTGTGTGTGTTCTATACCGGGCCTGAAGTTGTGGGGTGGGGTAGAGCTTAATTTTAGTCTTTGAAATGAATTGAAAAGTAAAGTAAACAAGAAAAAAACAAAAAAAAACAAATTACAAATAGAAGAACAAATAACTGTTTATTTATTATGTAATTAAATTATTACTAAATTATAACAAAATTATTAACAATTTAAACTACTGAAGTTTGTTTTTTATTAAAATTAATGACAGAGTGCAGCAAATTTATTAGGCTGCTGTCACTTTAAGAATCAGACGACCTCCATGCCTTAGTGTGGCGGGAATTTCCCCCAGTATGACCAGTACACTCAGTCCAGCACCAAAGTCCTGTTATAGCAGTGGCTGAAGGTGTGTGTGTGTGTGTGTGTGTGTGTTTATTGCTAATTCCACCTGCTGTAACATCTCCAAACCTAACCTCTCTCCTTCCTTCTGTACTCCTCCAGCAGTTCTGGGTTTCTGTAGAATTTTTCCCTGAACTTTGTCACCCTGGCCTTTGCTAAAGCTTTTTTTTCTCACTTGCTGATTGTCTACAACGAAACAAATCATAAAGCAAAAATATCAACATTTAGGAAATTTGAAATATTTAGATATTTAAAAGTTATTCACAATATGCTTAAATTCTCATTCCCGTTATGTAAGTTCTCTTTACCACAACTGGCCTTTGGTTGCGGTGTATGAGAATGGTGTTGTCGGAGGATGACATGCCTCAGGATGTTTTGCTAACAATAGAGAAGCCATGATGGCTTTACTAATTTTTTTCTCAGTGCATATAATTAGACCTTAATGAAGTACATTTTCATAAAAAACTCAATGTAGAAATGTAGAAAATGTCCTGTTTGGGTAATGAGAATCAAAAAGTGGTGTTAAAATTCTGACAGTAGAATATTTAACATTTAACTGGAGAGATATAAAGAGATGATCTTCCCTGGTCACCATCTTGAAGTAACTGTCCCATGTGCTCCATCACTCATAATCAAACTTTATTTCCATTCTGTATGTGTGTTTAAACAGTCCTCAAAAAGTGTTGTGGAGAACATCCGGCATGGACACATCATTTTCATACTTTTTTTCCATGATTATTATACATGAATATTCAGTAAATAATTTTTTTCTGTCATCTAGAATAATCTAGTAGAACATTCATTTATTTTTTTTTCTAAATTGTTTTGTTAATTTGTTTAAATTTAATCATAACACATTCAGACACAGCCGGACGCGTTGCAGTAATGAGAATTTCGGCAGAAAATGCAGAAAAATAGAAAAATAATTCATTCTCATGTTGAAATTACACATTGTGCAAGGCAGAGAACAGTACTGTCTTTAATCTGATGCTTTTTTATATTACTGAATTACACATTTTATTTTTAAAATCATTAGTGCCGTGGTGTTTCACGCAGTTTTTGCACATCAAGTAGGTCACATTACTTACCTTGTTTTTCATCTAATTCTCTATATTTATTCCTTAAATCTCTGTATTTACTATTTTTCTGCTATATTTTGTTAAATTGTGTAATATTTTGTTATTTGATATATTTTTTGTTATATTTTTGTACCCTAATGTGGGTTTTTTAGAATTTTTGTTATATTCCTTCCTATTTTATCTATTACCTGTGTTTGTGGATACTGCTGGAAGCTGTGAATTTCCCCTTGGGATGAATAAAGTATCTATCTATCTATCTATCTATCTATCTATCTATCTATCTATCTATCTATCTATCTATCTATCTATCTATCTATCTATCTATCTATTTCGTTTCGTGAGAATCACCCATGACTGATAAATGGAAATGGCTTCTTTAACATGCCATTACAAACCTTTGAAACTTGAATAAATAAAAATAGACAACGTTATTAAAGGTTTGCCACCTTTTCTGCACCCTTTCACACATTGTTTTCAAATACATGGCTTTGTGCGGTGGGGGGGTATTATATTTATTATAAACTCGAAATCGTCTAGTAACAGAAATAATGTTCAAAAATAAATTAGGTATACTGTCTTCTACATCTTAATATTTCATAAAGTCGCTCTTTAAACCTTACGTAAATTATTTAAAAAAAAAACCCGTTTAGCATGTTTACTCATGAATCTGTAAATTGATGTGTTCTATTTGTTATTTATTTATTTAAAATGATCAGTTTGTATAAAAGTTACGGTACTTTGGTTGTTTATGAGCTCGCCGACGCGCGCTCCCCGCTTTAGGTGCTATTACCGCTAAGTGTCTAAAAGCTGTGCACATAAAATTTACGTGCGTCTCATTAACCGAGCTTTCAAGAAGAACTGGTTTAACTGGTTTAACAGAATTCCATGCTGCTCCTCGGAGGAGTTTCCAGGTCAGAAAGTGAAAATGTTTATGAAGTCTCAGCGCCATTTTATAGACCAGAAAACATGAAGTTTTTTATTCCACAAAACATCGACTGCTGACTAAAGGTGAGTGATCTCTGTAGGAAACACTAGAAAAGAAGTATCCGGTTATAGTCAGTGTGTGTTTAGGACACAAGAAGTGGTTCTTAAGGCACAATGTGAAAGTAGTTGGTATTATTTTGGTTAAGGACACGGGGAATATGAAATGCCCCAAATAATAATAATAGACATTTACAGGATTATCAGTACAAAATATAAATGAATTCAGAGACGTTATATTCACAAACGTGGAATGTGTTTTAGGGGAAGGAATGTGGAGAATTAATACAACAACTAAAACACCTTCACCTGTGAGCCTCCGATCACTAGCCCACAAATTCCTAGTCCTGGTCCCAGAAAATCTCCTGTCCTACACAGCTCAGTGTTTTCCTAATAATTAATGAAACTAATCAACTAATTAACTTAATTAATTAATTAATTATCTTTACTTAGAAAACTATTATCTTTACTTAGTATTTTTAACTGGCTTATTATATCATCTGGCATTATTTAACAAACAAGAAACCTAATTCATGCAGGGACTAATAAATGAATGATTTAATAATAATTACTAACGTCTGTATACCTCCTCAATTACTCAGTTATCCAGTCAGCCAATCATGTAGCAGCAGCACAACATAAGAACAGCTTCAAATGCATATTGCAGCCCCATACACACGTCACCAACATACCAGAAAAAGAGCTGAACATTATGTACATTACATATTTTACTTTTGAAAGTCATTGATTGAAATGTTATCATGTGATTTCATGTGAGCGGTGCTGTTATATCCAACTTTAGCCTTGTGTTTATCACAGCCCTCCATGTTGTCTCTTGCATCACAATAAATATAAAAGTGCATAAATAGTGTAGTTTCTGGGTCTCATTTATCAATATTGGATTTGTGAAAGTTTCAGAAATTCTGATTTACTTCATACTCAAATTCATATGTTGCAGAATCACATATATACTGATAATATACATAACCATATAAAGACCTCTTGAAAAGGCCAAAACTTGGAGCTGAGATATAGAAACGGCAATAAAATGTGTATTAAAAAAATGAAAACAGTTTGAAAACTGCAAAAATATATCTAGTTCCCAGACAATCATAATTCTGCAATGTAAACCTGAGACACACAACGCTTTCCACTCTTGAGCTAGGTTCCCCTTATTCTGGAGGCTCAGTGAAGTTCAAGCATAACTTTATAGCTAATTTACTTACAACATTTACACTGATAAAATAAGCTAGCATGTTGTGTACAACAGTTTTATTTATGTAAAATAAGATCTTTGTTTATTTAAAGGCCTATATGTCTAGTTGTCACAACCAGCTTTAGTGAAATTGAGCTACTTAATTAGCAGCTTAGCTGAAAGACGCTACCATTTTTGTCATCTGACTTTGGAAAGGACTTTTGATGCTGTTACTTGGGGATCTTACTTTAAGCAGGAGTCCGGACCATCAGATTAACCAGATAAAACAAAGACACACTAATGTGCACTGACTTGGGTATACAATTTTCTGTTTTAAATTTTATTTGTTCTATAAGCAACTACAAGGGGATATAAAGTGTGTAAACTTTTTAGAGTCAGAGGAGGTGAGCAAAAAGAACAGAAACTCAAACCAGTTGTAGACATTGTGTGTATATTGTTCAGTGTGTTACTTTCGCTGCCTTAGGAACTTCCGTGGCTAGCATAACAACTTGTTATTAGTTCATGTTCGAGCAGTGATGAGAGGGACAAAGTTGCCGATGCAAACCATTTTACTCATTCAGTTAAAAATAAATTGTTATTGTTATAATAAATTGCACAGTGAGCACACACTGTTCAACCAAAAATATGAACATGCTTCTTCTCAAATACATCACCCATATTGCAATTCGCTTATGATTATGGTACCCACAACTATTTCCCTTAAAGTGACAGCTCTTATTTTCCTCTCCTGCAACAAGTGTAACCCAGGTAAAGAGACCAGACTCACCATTACCCAGCTGTGTCTCCATGAAGAGTGATGAGTCTATGGATCATCCTGTTAAATTCAAAGATGGAGAGCCTCCACCTGAACAAAGGTAACATGTCTTTGAGTTGTCCTATTTTATCTTGTTTTCTGGGGATCTCTTACATTTATTTACATATTTATCAATTTTCCCTGCCCTATAAGAAAACATTGCAAAACAGTCAATGAGCTGAAATGTTTCTCACTTCATGACACAAGTCACGTCATAAAACGTGTATTATCCAGTGTTGTGCAGTAGAATAGCATTTCTTAAAATACACAGTAGATGTTTCTAATAAATGTTGTGTGTCTAGCCATAAAGTCTCCATGCTCCTGCTTTTGGTTCATGTGGAAGTCAATCAAAAAATAAAAAAGTCAGTTTTATAAACAAAAAAAATTCCCCTACACACATATGGCAAGCAGAATTGTTGTTTGAGATGTGTTTTCCTCTGTCTCTTAATGAAAATTCAAGAAACAACCAGAGTTGTATGATGTTGTTCAGTGTAACCCAGGTAAAGAGACCAGACTCACCATTACCCAGCTGTGTCTCCATGAAGAGTGATGAGTCTATGGATCCTCCTCTTGTATTTAAAGGTGGAACGCCCTCACCTGGTGACAGGTAATAATCACTTTTCTTAAACTCTGTGGGGTCATATCATAAAACATGTGCATTATTCAGTGCTGTGCAGTAGTGTAACATTTCTTACCCATACACAATATAAATTTCAAATAAATGTTTTTCATCCTGCAGTGAAAACTAAGAGTAACTCTCAAAGATTAGAGTCAGTTTTATAAACTTAATGATAATTTATGTCATAAAACACAACAACAAGCAAAATTATTGTTTTAGTTACTGACACGGGCAGTGGGTATTGTTTTTATTTTCAGTTTATTTGGGGGATTCATTTTAGTGAATTGACTTGCTTATCCAATGTTCTTTTGGCTGCACCCAGTTTGGAGTTGCCACAGTGGATCATCTGATCCATACCTTTGATCTGGAACAGTTTTTTTGCCGGGTGCCCTTTCTGCCACAACCCTATGATTTTATCTGGGCTTGGCACTGACAGTTAGCCCCTCAGTGGCTGGGTCAGTTCACTGTCCAGTGAATGAACCCAGGCTATAACACTGAGAGTGTGAGATCCTGCAACTGGTCCACCAGGGGACCTATGCCAAATTGTTAATTGTTCTGTAAGCAATTACAGTTGATATACAAAATGGACAACACTATTAAAAGAATCTTATATTAATCCCATGATAAATGGCTAAATCATGTCTTTGTTTTCCAGTGTCTGTTACTGATATTCAAAATGTAAAAAAATAACTACATTTGTCCACATTGTGTGTATATTGTTGTTCAGTGTAACCCAGATAAAGAGACCAGACTCACCATTACCCAGCTGTGTCTCCATGAAGAGTCGTGAGTCTATGGATCCTCCTCTTGTATTTAAAGGTGGCACGCCCTCACCTGGTGACAGGTAATAATCACTTTTCTTAAACTCTGTGGGGTCATATCATAAAACGTGCATTATCCAGTGCTGTGCAGTAGTGTAACATTTCTTACCCATACACAATATAAATTTCAAATAAATGTTATCCATCCTGCAGTGAAAACTAAGAGTAACTCTCAAAGATTAGAGTTATTTTTATAAACGTAATAATGATTTGTCCACACAAACAAGCAAAATTATTGTTTTAATCTTAAAGCCAGTTTTTTTTTTTATTTAATAATGATTTGTCTACACATACACAGCAAGCAAGCCTGTTGTTTTAGTTACTGCTTTTAGACAGGCAGAACTAATGGGGGAACTAATTTCAGTGCACTGACCTGATACAGTATTATGCTTATTGGTGCTGTAAGCAATTGCAGTGGATATACAAAATGTAGAAACTATTAACAGTATTTTATATTAATCCCATGCTAAATGGCCAAACCACCTCTGTGTTTTTCGAAAAGGCACAGGGTTAAGTATAAGGTTTAGGAGAATGTGATTTCCAGGAATGAGTCACACACACAGGGGTGAATTAAGGTGATATTCTCTGATTAAGTGAGATGCAAAAGTTTGCATCCCACTTACACCTTGGGTGAATAATCAAAACATCTGCCTCTGTTGTACAGTTCATCTTCAAAATAGCCTTCCATAATTATTTAAATGTGATTCCCCTCCGAAAACCTTTTATGGTATGGCCTCAATGTTAAAATAGTTGAGTCCAAGTCCAAATTTATCTTTAATAGCAAGCTTAAAAGTTTACATCCCCTTTGATAAACCCTATAGGTATTTAACTTTAATATGTAAAATTGGGTGTCTGATCCTTTAAAAAACATCATCAACCCTTGATGCTTGATGAGTGTTTCCAGGTGTGTTAAATTAGGCATGAATTTTATATTTGCAAGTGGGTAGATCTCCAGGAGCAGTCTCAAGCAACAATGGGATCAGGAAAACAGCTGTCAGAAGACCTTAAAATTAAACTGGAAAAAAATTTCAACGCGTTTAGGGATACCAGTGCCAACTTTGAAGACCATAATCCAGAAATGGAAGAAACATGGACACACTAAGACTCTACTAAGGAGTGGAAGATCAAGAAAAATAACTGAAAGAGCTGCTAGGCAACTTGTGCGAGAGCTACATAAGAATCCAAAACAAACAGCAGGGGGCCTAAAAAAGTTCTTAGAAGCAAGTGCAATAAAAAATCTCCACTGTCAAGCGCGGTCTGCACAAGTCTGGAATGTTTGGGAGAAAAGCATGCGGGAAGACATTGCTTACTTCTAGACACAAGGCAGCATGCTTAGAGTATGCTAAAAAGCATGTGGACAAACCAAATGAGTTCTGGTCTGATGAGATTAAAGTCGAATTATTTGGTCAAAATTTGCAGAGGTAAGTGTGGTGTGAAAAAAACTCTGCCTATAAGGTGAAGAACACTATTCCCACAGTCAAACACAGCAGATGCTCACTGATGTTTTGGTGGTGTATATCTGCATCAGGCACTGGAGCTCTGCATAAAGTGGAAGAGAAAATGAATGCAGCCCAATATCAACAGATTTTAAAGCAAACCCCTCCACCCTCAGTCAAAAAGCTAAAAATGAAGAGGCAGTGGATCCTTTAACAAGACAATGATGCAAAACACAAAGCAAAGTCAACTATGGAATGGTTTAAAAAAAAATAGGGTGAATGTTTTGCCATGGCCTTCCCAGTCTCCAGCCAAGCAATCTGGTAGACTTGTAACAAATACATGAGGAATGTATGTCCATGAGGAATGGGCTAAAATTACACCTGAGAGGATACAAAAGCTGCTCAGAGGTTACCCAAAGAGGTTGGAGGAGGTTATAAAGGCAAAGGGAGGACATGCAAACTTTTGGACTGATCTAATTTCCATTATTTCACTGTCACTTTTTTATACACTCTTTGACCATTTTTGTTACTTATGACTGGAAAATGACTCAGGGCAGAGTTAAGGACATAGGTAATGGATTGCTCTTTTTATCTGTTATAGTGATATATAAATATAAGCATATAAATGGTGATAGCTGAAGCCAAAATTTCAGATAAGAGAATCTTTAAAAGCACTTGATCATGATAGGGGGTAGGGGAACACGAAGCCACGAAGTGGTAGGCCACGTAAACTAACGGAGCGGGGTCAGCGGATGCTGAGGCGCATAGTGCGAAGAGGTCGCCAACTTTCTGCAGAGTCAATTGCTACAGACCTCCAAACTTCATGTGGCCTTCAGATTAGCTCAAGAACAGTGCGCAGAGAGCTTCATGGAATGGGTTTCCATGGCCGAGCAGCTGCATCCAAGCCATACATCACCAAGTGCAATGCAAAGCGTCGGATGCAGTGGTGTAAAGCACGCCGCCACTGGACTCTAGAGCAGTGGAGACGCGTTCTCTGGAGGGACGAATCGCGCTTCTCCATCTGGCAATCTGATGGACGACCAAGACATTTTGGACAATTCCATGCTCCCAACTTTGTGGGAACAGTTTGGAGCTGGCCCCTTCCTCTTCCAACATGACTGTGCACCAGTGACCAAAGCAAGGTCCATAAAGACATGGATGACAGAGTCTGGTGTGGATGAACTTGACTGGCCTGCACAGAGTCCTGACCTCAACCCGATAGAACACCTTTGGGATGAATTAGAGCGGAGACTGAGAGCCAGACCTTCTCGTCCAACATCAGTGTGTGACCTCACAAATGCGCTTCTGGAAGAATGGTCAAAAATTCCCATAAACACACTCCTAAACCTTGTGGACAGCCTTCCCAGAAGAGTTGAAGCTGTTATAGCTGCAAAGGGTGGACCGACATCATATTGAACCCTATGGATTAGGAATGGGATGTCACTTAAGTTCATATGCGAGTCAAGGCAGGTGAGCGAATACTTTTGGCAATATAGTGTGTATATATATATATATATACATACACATAAACATAAATATCTGGTTATAACAGGAATGTCGGGGTAAAATGGCGGTGCAACAACAAGTATACATATAATGCTCAGTGAGTGTGACCTGTGCAGAGTAGTGCAGTTATTGTATGTGCAATGTCATGTGTGAGGAAGTCCAGAGAAAAAGTCCATGAAGTCCAGGTTCTAGGTGTTCTGGTTGAGGGCCCGAATGGCCTGCAGGAAGAAGCTCCTCCTCATTCTCTCTGTATTTGCCTTCAAGGAACGGAAACGTTTCCCTGACAGCACAGTGAGAACCACGTTGTTGGGATGGCTGAGGTCCTTCATTATCTTCCTGGCCTTGGTCCAGCACCGCTTGCTGTATATAGTCTCCCGGTTGAGAGCTCAGTGCAGATGGTACGCTCAGCTGATCGCACCACCCTCTGAAGAGCTTGCCTGTCCTGCTTGGTGCTGTTCCCAAACCAGGCTGTGATGCTTCCTGTCAGGATGCTCTCAATGGTGCAGGTGTAGAATGTCTTTAGCACCTCTGAGGGCATTTTAAAGTCCTTTAGGCGTCTGAGGTGGTAAAGACGCTGCCATAGATAATCAGGGGCTGATAATTCCTCTCCTGCTTTGTACTGAAGTTCACTATCAGCTCTCTAGTCTTGCTGATGTTCAAGAGGAGATTGTTGTCCTGGCACCATGTCTCCAGGTTTTCAATCTCCTCTAGGAGATCAGGCCCACCACCAAAGTATCTTGTAAATTGTGACTCTAGTTTCTTTCCATAGCGCCTCCTTCACCACTCTGCGCACGCTGTAGGATGCAGCCTTATACTTGTCCATGTTTCCACTGGTGAGCCCCATGTTGTACGTGGTGGAGCGGGATCTCAGGGCGTCGCTGACGAATTTATCCACCCACGGCTTCTAATTGGGAAATGTTCTGATGATTGCTAATTTTCCGATAAATCCCCCAATTGCTTCCATAAACTCGTTGACATCATCAGAGCTGCACCTAAACATGTCCCAGTCTGAGCCATCCAGAGTCTTGTAGGTCCAGTGTTCTTCCACCCCTTGATCACCATTTAGTGGTGAGAGCTGGGATATGTAAATGATTATTGAAGAAGAAATGTAAGTTGAAGGAGGTTTCAGAGTGAACATCACATTTCATCACGTTCCAATTCTAGCAGTTTGTTACACTGAAAAAGTTACTACAGTAGAGTTAAAAACATCATCAGCAGACAAGGCAAACAATACATTTTTGGCTAATATAACTTTTGTAACTACACTGTGACTTAATGTGACTTCAAAATAATATGAAAATGAAAGGGAAAAAGTGAAACCAATTTTACTGGAAGCACCAGTGCTGTAATGGGAATGCAGCTTCTTTGGGATAAACAATACATGTGGCCATGTTATTATGGTACCCACAACTATTTCCCTTAAAGTGACAGCTCTTATTTTCCTCTCCTGCAACAAGTGTAACCCAGGTAAAGAGACCAGACTCACCATTACCCAGCTGTGTCTCCATGAAGAGTGATGAGTCTATGGATCATCCTCTTAAATTCAAAGATGGAGAGCCTCCACCTGAACAAAGGTAACATGTCTTTGAGTTGTCCTATTTTATCTTGTTTTCTGGGGATCTCTTACATTTATTTACATATTTATCAATTTTCCCTGCCCTATAAGAAAACATTGCAAAACAGTCAATGAGCTGAAATGTTTCTCACTAAATGACACAAGTCACGTCATAAAACGTGTATTATCCAGTGTTGTGCAGTAGAATAGCATTTCTTAAAATACACAGTAGATGTTTCTAATAAATGTTGTGTGTCTAGCCATAAAGTCTCCATGCTCCTGCTTTTGGTTCATGTGGAAGTCAATCAAAAAATAAAAAAGTCAGTTTTATAAACAAAAAAAATTCCCCTACACACATATGGCAAGCAGAATTGTTGTTTGAGATGTGTTTTCCTCTGTCTCTTAATGAAAATTCAAGAAACAACCAGAGTTGTATGATGTTGTTCAGTGTAACCCAGGTAAAGAGACCAGACTCACCATTACCCAGCTGTGTCTCCATGAAGAGTGATGAGTCTATGGATCCTCCTCTTGTATTTAAAGGTGGAACGCCCTCACCTGGTGACAGGTAATAATCACTTTTCTTAAACTCTGTGGGGTCATATCATAAAACATGTGCATTATTCAGTGCTGTGCAGTAGTGTAACATTTCTTACCCATACACAATATAAATTTCAAATAAATGTTTTTCATCCTGCAGTGAAAACTAAGAGTAACTCTCAAAGATTAGAGTCAGTTTTATAAACTTAATGATAATTTATGTCATAAAACACAACAACAAGCAAAATTATTGTTTTAGTTACTGACACGGGCAGTGGGTATTGTTTTTATTTTCAGTTTATTTGGGGGATTCATTTTAGTGAATTGACTTGCTTATCCAATGTTCTTTTGGCTGCACCCAGTTTGGAGTTGCCACAGTGGATCATCTGATCCATACCTTTGATCTGGAACAGTTTTTTTGCCGGGTGCCCTTTCTGCCACAACCCTATGATTTTATCTGGGCTTGGCACTGACAGTTAGCCCCTCAGTGGCTGGGTCAGTTCACTGTCCAGTGAATGAACCCAGGCTATAACACTGAGAGTGTGAGATCCTGCAACTGGTCCACCAGGGGACCTATGCCAAATTGTTAATTGTTCTGTAAGCAATTACAGTTGATATACAAAATGGACAACACTATTAAAAGAATCTTATATTAATCCCATGATAAATGGCTAAATCATGTCTTTGTTTTCCAGTGTCTGTTACTGATATTCAAAATGTAAAAAAATAACTACATTTGTCCACATTGTGTGTATATTGTTGTTCAGTGTAACCCAGATAAAGAGACCAGACTCACCATTACCCAGCTGTGTCTCCATGAAGAGTCGTGAGTCTATGGATCCTCCTCTTGTATTTAAAGGTGGCACGCCCTCACCTGGTGACAGGTAATAATCACTTTTCTTAAACTCTGTTGGGTCGTATAATAAAACGTGCATTATCCAGTGCTGTGCAGTAGTGTAACATTTCTTACCCATACACAATATAAATTTCAAATAAATGTTATCCATCCTGCAGTGAAAACTAAGAGTAACTCTCAAAGATTAGAGTTATTTTTATAAACGTAATAATGATTTGTCCACACAAACAAGCAAAATTATTGTTTTAATCTTAAAGCCAGTTTTTTTTTTTTATTTAATAATGATTTGTCTACACATACACAGCAAGCAAGCCTGTTGTTTTAGTTACTGCTTTTAGACAGGCAGAACTAATGGGGGAACTAATTTCAGTGCACTGACCTGATACAGTATTATGCTTATTGGTGCTGTAAGCAATTGCAGTGGATATACAAAATGTAGAAACTATTAACAGTATTTTATATTAATCCCATGCTAAATGGCCAAACCACCTCTGTGTTTTTCGAAAAGGCACAGGGTTAAGTATAAGGTTTAGGAGAATGTGATTTCCAGGAATGAGTCACACACTCATTCCCCTCCGAAAACCTTTTATGGTATGGCCTCAATGTTAAAATAGTTGAGTCCAAGTCCAAATTTATCTTTAATAGCAAGCTTAAAAGTTTACATCCCCTTTGATAAACCCTATAGGTATTTAACTTTAATATGTAAAATTGGGTGTCTGATCCTTTAAAAAACATCATCAACCCTTGATGCTTGATGAGTGTTTCCAGGTGTGTTAAATTAGGCATGAATTTTATATTTGCAAGTGGGTAGATCTCCAGGAGCAGTCTCAAGCAACAATGGGATCAGGAAAACAGCTGTCAGAAGACCTTAAAATTAAACTGGAAAAAAATTTCAACGCGTTTAGGGATACCAGTGCCAACTTTGAAGACCATAATCCAGAAATGGAAGAAACATGGACACACTAAGACTCTACTAAGGAGTGGAAGATCAAGAAAAATAACTGAAAGAGCTGCTAGGCAACTTGTGCGAGAGCTACATAAGAATCCAAAACAAACAGCAGGGGGCCTAAAAAAGTTCTTAGAAGCAAGTGCAATAAAAAATCTCCACTGTCAAGCGCGGTCTGCACAAGTCTGGAATGTTTGGGAGAAAAGCATGCGGGAAGACATTGCTTACTTCTAGACACAAGGCAGCATGCTTAGAGTATGCTAAAAAGCATGTGGACAAACCAAATGAGTTCTGGTCTGATGAGATTAAAGTCGAATTATTTGGTCAAAATTTGCAGAGGTAAGTGTGGTGTGAAAAAAACTCTGCCTATAAGGTGAAGAACACTATTCCCACAGTCAAACACAGCAGATGCTCACTGATGTTTTGGTGGTGTATATCTGCATCAGGCACTGGAGCTCTGCATAAAGTGGAAGAGAAAATGAATGCAGCCCAATATCAACAGATTTTAAAGCAAACCCCTCCACCCTCAGTCAAAAAGCTAAAAATGAAGAGGCAGTGGATCCTTTAACAAGACAATGATGCAAAACACAAAGCAAAGTCAACTATGGAATGGTTTAAAAAAAAATAGGGTGAATGTTTTGCCATGGCCTTCCCAGTCTCCAGCCAAGCAATCTGGTAGACTTGTAACAAATACATGAGGAATGTATGTCCATGAGGAATGGGCTAAAATTACACCTGAGAGGATACAAAAGCTGCTCAGAGGTTACCCAAAGAGGTTGGAGGAGGTTATAAAGGCAAAGGGAGGACATGCAAACTTTTGGACTGATCTAATTTCCATTATTTCACTGTCACTTTTTTATACACTCTTTGACCATTTTTGTTACTTATGACTGGAAAATGACTCAGGGCAGAGTTAAGGACATAGGTAATGGATTGCTCTTTTTATCTGTTATAGTGATATATAAATATAAGCATATAAATGGTGATAGCTGAAGCCAAAATTTCAGATAAGAGAATCTTTAAAAGCACTTGATCATGATAGGGGGTAGGGGAACACGAAGCCACGAAGTGGTAGGCCACGTAAACTAACGGAGCGGGGTCAGCGGATGCTGAGGCGCATAGTGCGAAGAGGTCGCCAACTTTCTGCAGAGTCAATCGCTACAGACCTCCAAACTTCATGTGGCCTTCAGATTAGCTCAAGAACAGTGCGCAGAGAGCTTCATGGAATGGGTTTCCATGGCCGAGCAGCTGCATCCAAGCCATACATCACCAAGTGCAATGCAAAGCGTCGGATGCAGTGGTGTAAAGCACGCCGCCACTGGACTCTAGAGCAGTGGAGACGCGTTCTCTGGAGTGACGAATCGCGCTTCTCCATCTGGCAGTCTGATGGACGACCAAGACATTTTGGACAATTCCATGCTCCCAACTTTGTGGGAACAGTTTGGAGCTGGCCCCTTCCTCTTCCAACATGACTGTGCACCAGTGACCAAAGCAAGGTCCATAAAGACATGCATGACAGAGTCTGGTGTGGATGAACTTGACTGGCCTGCACAGAGTCCTGACCTCAACCCGATAGAACACCTTTGGGATGAATTAGAGCGGAGACTGAGAGCCAGACCTTCTCGTCCAACATCAGTGTGTGACCTCACAAATGCGCTTCTGGAAGAATGGTCAAAAATTCCCATAAACACACTCCTAAACCTTGTGGACAGCCTTCCCAGAAGAGTTGAAGCTGTTATAGCTGCAAAGGGTGGACCGACGTCATATTGAACCCTATGGATTAGGAATGGGATGTCACTTAAGTTCATATGCGAGTCAAGGCAGGTGAGCGAATACTTTTGGCAATATAGTGTGTATATATATATATACATACACATAAACATAAATATCTGGTTATAACAGGAATGTCGGGGTAAAATGGCGGTGCAACAACAAGTATACATATAATGCTCAGTGAGTGTGACCTGTGCAGAGTAGTGCAGTTATTGTATGTGCAATGTCATGTGTGAGGAAGTCCAGAGAAAAAGTCCATGAAGTCCAGGTTCTAGGTGTTCTGGTTGAGGGCCCGAATGGCCTGCAGGAAGAAGCTCCTCCTCATTCTCTCTGTATTTGCCTTCAAGGAACGGAAACGTTTCCCTGACAGCACAGTGAGAACCACGTTGTTGGGATGGCTGAGGTCCTTCATTATCTTCCTGGCCTTGGTCCAGCACCGCTTGCTGTATATAGTCTCCCGGTTGAGAGCTCAGTGCAGATGGTACGCTCAGCTGATCGCACCACCCTCTGAAGAGCTTGCCTGTCCTGCTTGGTGCTGTTCCCAAACCAGGCTGTGATGCTTCCTGTCAGGATGCTCTCAATGGTGCAGGTGTAGAATGTCTTTAGCACCTCTGAGGGCATTTTAAAGTCCTTTAGGCGTCTGAGGTGGTAAAGACGCTGCCATAGATAATCAGGGGCTGATAATTCCTCTCCTGCTTTGTACTGAAGTTCACTATCAGCTCTCTAGTCTTGCTGATGTTCAAGAGGAGATTGTCGTCCTGGCACCATGTCTCCAGGTTTTCAATCTCCTCTAGGAGATCAGGCCCACCACCAAAGTATCTTGTAAATTGTGACTCTAGTTTCTTTCCATAGCGCCTCCTTCACCACTCTGCGCACGCTGTAGGATGCAGCCTTATACTTGTCCATGTTTCCACTGGTGAGCCCCATGTTGTACGTGGTGGAGCGGGATCTCAGGGCGTCGCTGACGAATTTATCCACCCACGGCTTCTAATTGGGAAATGTTCTGATGATTGCTAATTTTCCGATAAATCCCCCAATTGCTTCCATAAACTCGTTGACATCATCAGAGCTGCACCTAAACATGTCCCAGTCTGAGCCATCCAGAGTCTTGTAGGTCCAGTGTTCTTCCACCCCTTGATCACCATTTAGTGGTGAGAGCTGGGATATGTAAATGATTATTGAAGAAGAAATGTAAGTTGAAGGAGGTTTCAGAGTGAACATCACATTTCATCACGTTCCAATTCTAGCAGTTTGTTACACTGAAAAAGTTACTACAGTAGAGTTAAAAACATCATCAGCAGACAAGGCAAACAATACATTTTTGGCTAATATAACTTTTGTAACTACACTGTGACTTAATGTGACTTCAAAATAATATGAAAATGAAAGGGAAAAAGTGAAACCAATTTTACTGGAAGCACCAGTGCTGTAATGGGAATGCAGCTTCTTTGGGATAAACAATACATGTGGCCATATTGGCTCTGAAATGACAGTTACGCAGTATTAATTTACTATTCATAGATCTGTTGTATAAAAGCAATTTTTCATTTTAAAAATGTTGTGATTACCTACAGCTGAATCACATTCATGCTAATATGCAGTGTAACCACACTCTTAGGCATTTCTTATTGCTTAAGTCTGATTTAAATAAAGAAACACTCCACTAGCAAACTTTGTCTCCATGAAGAATAATACTTTTGTAAATCAAAGCTGGACACCTTCTATGGGAAGTCCACCAACTATGGGAAGTCCTCTGAAAGCAATGACTTCCTATAGTTAAGCCACTACAGATAAACAACACGAGTTTATCCTGAGATGAGTGGCCTTAATAGTATTCTAGTGACACTCAAATATCTTTACTATATACTTAGACTAATGACACAAAGTGTAAGATTAAAACCAGGTGTGTGTTATTGGTTATCTGGTGAATGGGAACATGACAGTGATGTGTGCTGGGAATTATAGCTTTTGTGTCTGTGTTTTAGGCTAATTGACATGTACATGACACAACTGCATTGCTTTTACCACCCAAATGAAAAACTTACCACCTAAATGAAAAAAGGTCTTTGGGATCCTTTCAAAACATTTCAAAACACATCAGTTTTAACTCTAATGTACAATTTGTTCTAATATGTTAATATTGAAGATAATAAACACAATACTTAATTGTTGGTTGTACACAGTGTTCTGCAGAGGGTTGGAAACAGAAAGGAGAAGAAGATCATCACAGATCCAGGGTAAGATCATGACCATCCTCATGACAATCACTTCCTGTTATTGTGCTTCTTTCCATTCATTTTCTGCTATTCTAATAAACCTCTATTTCCATCAATGGATGAGAATAACTGAAATTTACACCGTATTTTTGATTGAAATACAAGCTTGTGATTGAAAGTCTCACCATATTTCTTTCCCACACCATCATATTACAGGTGTGAACCTTCATCTGCTGGAACTGATGTTCAGGAAAAATGCAAATTAAATCTGATAAAGAAGTTACAGCATGTAAATCAGGTGATAACAAACCAGGGAAACCCAACACTTCTCAATGAGATCTACACAGAGCTCTACATCACAGAAGGAGACAGTGGAAAAGTCAATAATGAACATGAGGTGAGACAGATCGAGGCAGCATCCAGGAGAGCAGCAACAGAGGAAACACCAATCAAATGCAATGACATCTTTAAACCTTTATCTGAAGAAGACAAACCCATCAGGAGCGTTCTGACAAAGGGAGTCGCTGGCATTGGAAAAACAGTCTCTGTGCAGAAATTCATTCTAGACTGGGCTGAAGGGAAAACAAATCAGGATGTTCATCTCATATTTCCACTTCCTTTCAGAGAGCTCAATCTGATGAAGGACCAAAAACTGAGTCTGATGGAGCTTCTTCATTTCTTTTTTAAGGAGATGAAAGAAACAAACCTTTCCGGCCTGTACAAAGTTCTGTTCATTTTTGATGGTTTGGATGAGTGTCGTTTCCCTCTGGATTTCCAGAACACAGTGAGAGTGTGTGATGGAACTGAATCAGCATCAGTGAATGTGCTGCTGATAAACCTGATCAAAGGGAATCTGCTTCCCTCTGCTCTCATCTGGATCACCTCCCGACCTGCAGCAGCTGATCAAATCCCCTCTGAGTGGATTAATCGAGTCACAGAGGTACGAGGGTTCAATGACCCACAGAAGGAGGAATATTTCAGGAAGAGGATCAAAGATCAGAGTCTGAGCAACAGAATCATCACACACCTGAAGTCATTAAGAAGCCTCTACATCATGTGCCACATCCCAGTCTTCTGCTGGATTTCAGCCACTGTTCTAGAGAGAATGTTGGGTGAAGCAGAGAGTGGAGAGATCCCCAAGACTCTGACTCAAATGTACACACACTTCCTCATCATTCAGACAAACATCATCAAGAAAAAGTACACAGAGAGCAGAGAGGCAGATAAAGAAATGGTTCTGAAACTGGGTAAACTGGCTTTCAGGCAGCTGATGAAAGGAAACCTGATCTTCTATGAGGAAGACCTGAGAGAGTGTGGCATTGGTGTGAGAGAAGCAGCAGTGTACTCAGGTGTGTGTACTCAGATCTTCAGAGAGGAGTTTGGACTTCACCAGAGTAAAGTGTACTGCTTTGTTCATCTGAGCGTTCAGGAGCACCTCGCAGCTCTGTATGTGCATCTGAAATTCATGAATAAAAAGAGAAATGTTCTTCAGCAGAGTTTGTTGTCTAAAATGCAGGTACTGCTGAAAGAAAATCCAGTCTCAGATGTACACAAGAGTGCTGTAGATCAGGCTTTAGAGAGTGAAAATGGACATCTGGATCTTTTCCTTCGCTTTCTTCTGGGTCTCTCACTGGAGTCCAATCAGATCCTCTTACAAACCATCATGAAACCCAGAAGAAGAAGCTCCCACAGTAACCAGGAAACAGTTCATTACATCAAGAAGAAGATCAGAGAGAATCCCTCAACAGAGAAATCCATCAATCTGCTCCACTGTCTGAATGAGCTGGGAGATCATTCTCTAGTGGAGGAAATCCAACACTACCTGAAGTCTGGAAATTTACAACAAATTGAACTCTCTCCATCTCAGTGGTCAGCTGTGGTGTTTGTGTTACTGACCTCAGTGCAGAAACAGGATGTGTTTGTATTGAATAAATACATTACCAAACACTGTACATCAGACCAGGTTCTTTTGAAGCTCCTGCCTGTGGTTGCAACTTTCAGAAAAGCTGAGTAAGTAGTGCTGAATAAACTGTTACAACATTCTTACAGCATACATACAGAAAAGAAACAACTTTTTTAGACCTGATAAAATAACATAGGAATTGTTAGTACATTACATAGCCAATGGTTTGTGGGCACCTGAACATCACAGATGCTTGTCCAGATTCATTCCCCTTTGATTGAAGAGGATTATTACATTGTGCACAGTGAAAACACAGTGGATTAGACCATACAATGAAATCCTTAATTTGCACTTCTCCCTTTACACAAAAAATAATTAATAATACAAAGGAAATATGATATTTGAAAATATAGAATTATTTAAATATAAACAGATTATTGTTGATTGTGTTGTTCAGGAGTCTGAGGCTGTTTTTAGCTCTTTATCCTTGATTTCACAATCCTGTAGCATTTCCCCAACAACAGAAGTGTGACAAGGCTGTGTTGTGGATGTGTATTGTCCTTGATAATGTTGTGGACCCTCCTGATGACCTTGGTGTTGTAGATGTCATAATGAGCTCCACTCTTCTGGAAGACTTTCCACTACATAATGGAGTGTGTCTGTGGGGATTTGTGTTCATTAAGCCATCAGACACCGATGGTGAGGGGGTCTGGGGTAGAATCTGCGTTCCAGTTCATCCCAAATATGTTCAGTGGGGTTTTAATAGTGTAAATTGTATATGGAATAAAACAAAGTGTTACATAATATTAGAAGAAAGTAGTGGTGAAGGGTGTTGTGATGCAGACCAACATGCAGCAGTGTAACTGAAATGATCTTTTATTGATTATGGTACTATTTACAGTAAAGTACATAATTTTTATTACACAAAAATAAATTACCCACTAAACAAGTTACTGCTGTAACTGATGTAGATGCACCAGCTGCCTTTCTTCTTTTGATAAAACAAAAAACTACATAATTCCACTTGTGTGTTCATCACATTCCATTCCATGTCTACTGATTTTTTTTACACTGAAATCATTACTACATTAGAGTTAGTGACATCATCAGTGGACATGGCAAGCCATTCATTTTCCTTAAGTGTACCTTTTGACTTAAAATATTAAAGCTCATCCGATGAAGATGAAAAGGAAGATGTGAAGTCAGTTTCACCAGAACTATTTATGGAAATGTACAAATCACTGTGGGCCCCAATGAGCAGCAAGTCTACAGCCGAATCACAGCCGATATTCAGTGTAGTGACACACAATATTCAGTATGTTGATACACTATTTCATGTCAGGCCACAACCCCAGAGTTTCTTATTTGAAATTAATACGATAAAAAAGAAGGTATAAAGGTCTCTAAAACTTGAAAAAACTTACTGAATATAAAGTGCTGAAACTGGAGACTCTTTCCATAAATCTAACATAATACATGATACATATATGTCACCATACAGAAATCTACACCATATCACCATTATATACAGGTTTATTTTAAAATAGGTTTTCTATTATAATAGCAGATTTCTAAATGTATTCATGTTTAACATAGTGTTATGTAAATCTTCCAAGAATCCGGTTACGGTGAATTAGCTGATCAGAATCTAAAATCAAGAGTTCTGTGGTATAAATGTCTCTAATATACATTCAGTAAACACAACAAACACATTACAGTATGTTCCACCACTTGTTTAGCATGTTTGCACAGTTTTATTAAGTGTATGAGAACATGTGATATTGTACACTGTTATTGCATCATGTATTTTGTTCTTTCCTGTAGGTTTAATAATTGTGGCCTAAATGAGGAAAGTTGTGTAGTTTTGGTCTCAGTGCTCAGCTCTGAATCCTCCAATCTGAGAGAACTGGATCTGTCTAGGAATAAAATCAGAGACTCAGGAGTGAAGTGTCTCTCTGCTGGACTGGAGAATCCTCACTGTAAACTGGAGACACTGGGGTAAGATCATTTCTGCTGGATGTTAATTGATCTCAGCCAGTGACAGAACCTTCAGCTTCTCTTTCTGGGTGACGTGTGACTTCACAAACTTGGACTTAACGGGGAAGTAACTGGAAAATGCATAAAAAACATAAAATAAAATGATAAAATGGTGATGTTGTCCTTAATAATAATAATAGGTAAAAGTATGTATTTGGTGTGTCACAAAAGAAATCTGCTCTTTAGCCATTTCTGTACATGTTTTTGTGTATATCGTGTCAGAGCCATGTCATGTTCTTCAGGCACTTGTCAATGATAGGTGAATGATATGAGAAATTAATTCATTTGACACTTTTTTGCATTAATTTCAATTTTCTCAAGAGAAACTGTTTCCAGACTATTTTTTCTGAAAAACATCTGAAGTATTTATATCAAATTTATTTACTGAATTTAAACAGAAAAATTCTGTAGACACTTAAAATTTTATAGATAAGTTAATTTCCATCAGCTATATCTGTAAACATTTCAAATTCTTGGATGGAAAATTAGCTAGTGAAACATTCCAAAACCTGCATGTGAAAAGACATGACATGTTTCACTGCTCAATTTTTGCAGTCAAGTGGACTCATGCTAATTGAACTGCCAAGCATGCACAGAATAAATAGAATTTGTTATTTGTTTATTGACATTATGTTAATTTTGAATCTATTTCTGTATTTCATATTGATTACAGACTGCAGTGACTCTAATGAAAAAGTTCCTTCTGAACTGATCTGTGTGTTCTGAACTGACTTTTTTGCATTAATGTCATTTTTCTAACCCAAAACTGTTTCTAAACTTTTTTTTCACAACATTTGATGTGGAATTTCTGCACTAAATTTATACAAAAATAAACATTTTTTTATGATTTTATCAATGATTTGCATTTCCATCAGCTATTAAAATTAATGCTTTTATTTGGCTTAATGTCATTTTTGTCAAATTGTAGCTTCAATTTGTTTTTATTGATAATTTGCATTTCTGTCGACTATATCTGTAGACATTATCTGCTAAACCTTTTTCTGCAAATAAAAATCTTCAATGGAAACCTAGCTAAAGAAACATTCCCCCTACTAAAAACATCTCAGTCTTTCAATACTGGTCTCAGTTACAGTTACTGATACTATCTCAGTTACAAACATAAAAACCTGCGTATGAAAAAACACGACATATTTCACTGCTGAGTTTTTACAGAAATATATAGAATTTGATATTTATTTATTGATCTTGTATTATTTTTGACTTAGAGTCTGTATTTCATATTGATTACAGACTGCAGTGACTCTTTAATGAAAAATTTCCTGCTGAACTGATCTGTGTCCTGAACTGAGAGAGTGAAGAGTGTGTCATTGTCTCTCTGCAGGTTGTCTGGTTGTGAAATCTCAGATGAAGGCTGTGCTGCTCTGACTTCAGCTCTGAGATCAAACCCCTCACACCTGAGAGAACTGGATCTGTCTTGGAATAAACTCAGAGACTCAGGAGTGAAGTGTCTCTCTGCTGTACTGGAGAATCCTCACTGTAAACTGGAGACACTGAGGTAAGATCATCTCTCTGAGAGTCACATTTAGCATTTGCTACATAATTCTGGACTGTAAATGACACAGAACAAACATGTATTTCTGTTATTCTTCTTTTTCTTCTTCTTTTTTTTCTGAGAGAGAGAGTAAGAGAGAGATTTTGACTTTTCAGATGCCTTTAATGGACCAATCTAACATATTTACATATTTATAAATAACACCATTAACGCCGCCATCATTAAGGCCCAAACCATATTCAGTCTTTTCTCAATTTTAAGTAATGTATATACGACCAAGCAAATAAAAAGTCTATAAATCAAGATCAGATATCCAAACCATTTCTCACGACCCGTTGTTTCAGTCTCATATCTGGAAACAGAGAAGACAGTGAAAAGTCCAGAAAACCAGAATCAGTGTCAGATAGATCCTGTCTACAACTAAATTAGCAGAGTCTTCATACCACTGATGTCCATCTCCTGAGTTGAAATCTTCTCCTAGGTGACAGCACCTTCAGCTTCTCTTTCTTGGTGACGTGTTGTGCTTACTTTACAAACTTGGAGTTATCAGGGAAGTGACTCTACAGTGAAACGTTCCTTTTCCTTTAGTCTAGATACCAGTTGATGACCAGTACATGTCATCTGGCTGTATTCCTGACACACCTGAGCAGTCAGAGTAACTCACCTCCTCTGAGGAGATCCTACCCTTCTCCATGTGTGTGATCTGTTTTCCTGTAGCTCCTGTACTGCACTCTGTCTGATATTACACTGTTTACTCATTCAGGTTGTTTTGGAGATTATTGGTATTTTCTATTCCATCTTTTTTCCACATGACTGAACTGTATAAAACTCTGTCTCTCACACACATACACACACACTCTCTCTCACCTGTGTGGACACACACACACACACACACATACACACACACTCTCTCTCACCTGTGTGGACACACACACATACACACACACACACACACACACTCTCTCTCACCTGTGTGGACACACACACATACACACACACACACACACACACACACACTCTCTCTCACCTGTGTGGACACACACACATACACACACACACACACACACACTCTCTCTCACCTGTGTGGACACACACACACAATTTATATTGTTCATTACTTATTGCACTACTTCAACCTGCCATCTGCTGCTATAGTTATATTCATGTTCATTTCTATTTGCACTACCTCAACTGCTGCTATTATATTTTTGCACAATATTTTTACATTATTTCATTCTATTTTATTTCATTTCACTTACATTCCGTTATATTTTTGAGATGTACATGTGTATATATATACACTATATTGCCAAAAGTATTCGCTCACCCATCCAAATAATCAGAATCAGGTGTTCCAATCACTTCCATGGCCACAGGTGTATAAAATCCAGCACATAGGCATGCAGACTGTTTTTACAAACATTTGTGAAAGAATGTGTCGCTCTCAGGAGCTCAGTGAATTCCAGCGTGGAACTGTGATAGGATGCCACCTGTGCAACAAATCCAGTCGTGAAATTTCCTCGCTCCTAAATATTCCACAGTCAACTGTCAGCTGTATTATAAGAACGTGGAAGTGTTTGGGAACGACAGCAACTCAGCCACGAAGTGGTAGGCCACGTAAACTGACGGAGCGGGGTCAGCGGATGCTGAGGCGCATAGTGTGAAGAGGTCGCCAACTTTCTGCAGAGTCAATCGCTACAGACCTCCAAACTTCATGTGGCCTTCAGATGAGCTCAAGAACAGAGCGCAGAGAGCTTCATGGAATGGGTTTCCATGGCCGAGCAGCTGCATCCAAGCCATACATCACCAAGTGCAATGCAAAGCGTCGGATGCAGTGGTGTAAAGCACGCCGCCACTGGACTCTAGAGCAGTGGAGACGCGTTCTCTGGAGTGACGAATCGCGCTTCTCCATCTGGCAATCTGATGGACGAGTCTGGGTTTGGCGGTTGCCAGGAGAACGGTACTTGTCTGACTGCATTGTGCCAAGTGTAAAGTTTGGTGGAGGGGGGATTATGGTGTGGGGTTGTTTTTCAGGAGCTGGGCTTGGCCCCTTAGTTCCAGTGAAAGGAACTCTGAATGCTTCAGCATACCAAGACATTTTGGACAATTCCATGCTCCCAACTTTGTGGGAACAGTTTGGAGCTGGCCCCTTCCTCTTCCAACATGACTGTGCACCAGTGACCAAAGCAAGGTCCATAAAGACATGGATGACAGAGTCTGGTGTGGAGGAACTTGACTGGCCTGCACAGAGTCCTGACCTCAACCCGATAGAACACCTTTGGGATGAATTAGAGCGGAGACTGAGAGCCAGACCTTCTCGTCCAACATCAGTGTGTGACCTCACAAATGCGCTTCTGGAAGAATGGTCAAAAATTCCCATAAACACACTCCTAAACCTTGTGGACAGCCTTCCCAGAAGAGTTGAAGCTGTTATAGCTGCAAAGGGCGGACCGACGTCATATTGAACCCTATGGATTAGGAATGGGATGTCACTTAAGTTCATATGCGAGTCAAGGCAGGTGAGCGAATACTTTTGGCAATATAGTGTGTGTATATATATATATATATATATATATATATATATATATATATATATATATATACACACAATATATATATATATATATATATACTCCCATATTTATATATAAATACACATTATACATGTTCTTTTCTTTCTTCAGCGCTAAGTGTCCTGTGTTCTTTTGTGTTGTCTTTCTTGTATTTATTGTTTTTGCACTGTCTTGTCTATGCTCTGTTTGCACCCAGCTGCACACTGTGCACTTTATGTGGCTAAGACAATCTTCTGTCCTAGCTTGTTGTTGTTGTTTTTGTCTTTAAACTCTATGTTGTATGTTTCTGTAGCACCAGGTCCTGGAGAAACGTTGTTTCATTTCACTCTGTACTGCGTCAGATATATGTGGTTGAAATGACAATAAAGCTTCTGGAATCTTGAATGTTTTCTTCTCTATAAATGTTTATTAGACTCCGTTTTTCCTCTGTTGGAGTTTTTTCCTGCTGCAACTTTATGAGATTAGTCACAGTCAGTGTCTTCCTTTTTATACCCAATATTCCCCTACTTGAAACATCTCAGCCTTTTAATACATAAAACATAATAACCTGCATAAGAAAAGACATGACATAATTCACTGCTGAGTTTTTAGTCAAGCAGAATCATTCTCTCAGACACACACACACACACACACACACACACACACACACACACAAAAACACTAAATACAATTTATTTATTTTTTAATTCCCTATTATTCTTCACTAAGATTCTGTATTTTAAACTGATTACAGACTGCAGTGACTCTTTAATGAAAAAGTTCCTGCTGAATTGATCTGTGTCCTGAACTGAGAGAGTGAAGAGTGTGTCATTGTCTCTCTGCAGGTTGTCTGGTTGTGAAATCTCAGATGAAGGCTGTGCTGCTCTGACTTCAGCTCTGAGATCAAACCCCTCACACCTGAGAGAACTGGATCTGTCTGGGAATAAACTCAGAGACTCAGGAGTGAAGTGTCTCTCTGCTGTACTGGAGAATCCTCACTGTAAACTGGAGACACTGAGGTAAGTACTCCACTAAGGTATCTCTCTGAGAGTCACATGACCTGCTCCTAAGACATATTCTCTAATTCTCAGACTGAAGCAGACGTTTTAGGTTTAGCATCAAGTATCCTGAAGAGGAAAAGCATTTCATTTCACTGCATGTTCAAGCTCTTTCCCATTTTTACTGATTTTATCCCAGTATTTATTTCATCAGACAATCAGGACCAAGTGTCCCAAGAGCTCCCAAGCAGAAACATCATTGTTTGATGATAAAACTAACATCACTTTAAACACTCTCTCTCCCAGCTTAAATGGATTTAACTTAGAAATGCTTTCAGGAAACTCAGTCCTGATTGTTCTTCTCAAAAATTTTATTAATCTGAATTACGCACACGCGCGCACACACACACACACACACACACACACAATAGAATTCATTTGTTTTTTAATTCCCTATTATTCTTCACTAAGATTCTGTATTTTAAACTGATTAAAGACTGCAGTGACTCTTTAATGAAAAAGTTCCTGCTGAACTGATCTGTGTCCTGAACTGAGAGAGTGAAGAGTGTGTCATTGTCTCTCTGCAGGTTGTCTGGTTGTGAAATCTCAGATGAAGGCTGTGCTGCTCTGACTTCAGCTCTGAGATCAAACCCCTCACACCTGAGAGAACTGGATCTGTCTGGGAATAAACTCAGAGACTCAGGAGTGAAGTGTCTCTCTGCTGTACTGGAGAATCTTCACTGTAACCTGGAGACACTGAGGTAAGATCATCTCTCTGAGAGTCACATGACCTGTTCATCAGTAAGACACATTCTCTAATAGTGAGACTGAAGCAGAGGTTTTAGGTTCAACATCAAATATCCTGAGGAGGAAAATCATTTCATTTCAGTCCACACTGAAGTTCTTCCTGATCTGATCACAGTATTTATCTATTCAGTGTGTGTAGTAGTATAAACAGGTCAGGACCGAGTTTCCCAAAAGCATCAGAGCACAAACATCATAGTTTAATGGTAGAGCGAGCATCACTTTGAACACTCTCTCTCCCAGTTAACATGATCTTAACTCTGAAATGCTTTTTTTTTTTTTTTACAAAACTCAGCCCTGATTGTTCTTGTAAATTGTATTAAATTGAATGTATCACACACACACACACACACACACACAGGGCCACAATTATGAATCTTTTAGTAAAGTTGTGTGTAAATGTTTGTGTAAAATGTTATGTTTGCCAAACTGAACTAAACATTTCTGACAGAAAGTCTGATTTTCTTTGTTCTCGTGTGTTTATGTTGATCACAGTAATGTTTCATGTGCGTTCCTGACACAACTCATTTACATGTAGTGACACACACACACATAAACTCCACAGTATATTCCACATATAAAAGTACAGTAATCCATCCAAATGATATAAACTGAGAGAGTGAAGAGTGTGTCATTGTCTCTCTGCAGGTTGCGTGGTTGTGAAATCTCAGGTGAAGACTGTGCTGCTCTGACTTCAGCTCTGAGATCAAACCCCTCACACCTGAGAGAACTGGATCTGTCTAGGAATAAACTCAGAGATTTAGGAGTAATGTGTCTCTCTGCTGTACTGAAGAATCCTCACTGTAAACTGGAGACACTGAGGTAAGATCATCTCTCTGAGAGTCACATGACCTGTTCATCAGTAAGACACATTCTCTAATAGTGAGACTGAAGCAGAGGTTTTAGGTTCAGCATCAAATATCCTGAGGAGGAAAAGCATTTCATTTCAGTCCACACTGAAGTTCTTCCTGATCTGATCACAGTATTTATCTATTCAGTGTGTGTAGTAGTATAAACAGGTCAGGACCGAGTTTCCCAAAAGCATCAGAGCACAAACATCATAGTTTAATGGTAGAGCGAGCATCACTTTGAACACTCTCTCTCCCAGTTAACATGATCTTAACTCTGAAATGCTTTTTACGAAACTCAGTCCTGATTGTAAATTGTATTAAATTGAGTGTATCACACACACACACACACACACACACACAGGGCCACAATTATGAATCTTTTAGTAAAGTTGTGTGTAAATGTTTGTGTAAAATGTTATGTTTGCCAAACTGAACTAAACATTTCTGACAGAAAGTCTGATTTTCTTTGTTCTCGTGTGTTTATGTTGATCACAGTAATGTTTCATGTGCGTTCCTGACACAACTCATTTACATGTAGTGACACACACACACATAAACTCCACAGTATATTCCACATATATAAGAGCAGTAATCCATCCAAATGATATAAACTGAGAGAGTGAAGAGTGTGTCATTGTCTCTCTGCAGGTTGTCTGGTTGTGAAATCTCAGGTGAAGACTGTGCTGCTCTGACTTCAGCTCTGAGATCAAACCCCTCACACCTGAGAGAACTGGATCTGTCTTGGAATAAACTCAGAGACTCAGGAGTAATGTGTCTTTCTGATCTACTGGAGAATTCTTACTGTAAACTGGAGACACTGAGGTAAGATCATCTCTCTGGGAGTCATGTGACCTGCAGAGGTTTTAGGTTCAGCATCAAATATCCTGAGGAGGAAAAGCATTTCATTTCAGTCCACACTGAAGTTCTTCCTGATCTGATCACAGTATTTATCTATTCAGTGTGTGTAGTAGTATAAACAGGTCAGGACCGAGTTTCCCAAAAGCATCAGAGCACAAACATCATAGTTTAAAGGTAGAGTGAGCATCACTTTGAACACTCTCTCTCCCAGTTAACATGATCTTAACTCTGAAATGCTTTTAAGAAACTCAACCATGATTGTTCTTGTAAATTTGATTAAATTGAATCTAACAATTCCATTTATTTGTTTAGCACTTTTAACAATGGACACAGAATACACTAACACACACACACACACACACACAGGACCCCAATTATGAATCTTTTAGTAAAGTTGTGTGTAAATGTTTGTGTAAAATGTTATGTTTGCCAAACTGAACTAAACATTTCTGACAGAAAGTCTGATTTTCTTTGTTCTCGTGTGTTTATGTTGATCACAGTAATGTTTCATGTGCGTTCCTGACACAACTCATTTACATGTAGTGACACACACACACATAAACTCCACAGTATATTCCACATATAAAAGTACAGTAATCCATCCAAATGATATAAACTGAGAGAGTGAAGAGTGTGTCATTGTCTCTCTGTAGGTTGCGTTATTGTGAAATCTCAGATGAAGGCTGTGCTGCTCTGACTTCAGCTCTGATATCAAACCCCTCACACCTGAGAGAACTGGATCTGTCTAGGAATAAACTCAGAGACTCAGACAAGAATCTGCTCTTCAGTCTTAAACTACAGAACCTGAGGTGATTTACATTTATTTCAGAAAATCAAAAATAAAATATCCAAATATCTAGACTTGTTTGATGCCTTTTGTTTAGTGAAGAAAAAGTTTCAGTAACCTGGTCCTATTTCTATAAACAGCAATTGATTTTAATCTGGTATGTATTCAGTGAGTTACAAATTTTTGTTTTTGTTTATTTTTAGGTTGTGAAGAATTTTCATCTAAACCAGTTTGGCTGTTTTTCTCTGATCTCATCAACAAGGAGTTTCCACACACAGAACCGTGTCTCATTCAGTGTGTGTTTTTATGTTTTCGCACTGTTCTGTGTAAACTCTGTGTGTGAAATACCCAGAAGATCAGCAGCTTCTGAAAAGCTCATCTGGCAGCAAAAACCATGCCATGGTTAAAGTCAGAGAGATCCGACTTTTTGTCCCCAGTGTATTAAATATTACCGTTAGTTGGATTAGTTCAGCATGCAAAAGAAGCCTGTGTGCTGGAATGTCGATATACTGCAATCAGTATCATAGAACATTTGTATTGATAGCCTGCAAGTTCTGGTTAAAAGGGCAGGAGCAGTAGCACTACGGTTTGCATTAGATGTAGTTTAATAGTTTAGTATAGTATAGTATATTTATAGTGTAGTCTGATACAGCCCTGAAACAGGAGTACAGTGCTATAATACAGGTTCCAGTTAAATGTATGAAAGACGAAATAGTTTACTTTCACATGAATATAAAAAATACTCAATACACTGTTTGTTTGTTCACATTTTACATCAATAAAAATAGATGAATTTATAGTTTTTTTGTTACATATCAACCTTCCGGCTCACAACCTTCTTTTGCATGCTGAAGACAAACGGCAATATTTTAAACGCTGAGGACATCTAGTGGACACAATCATTACTGCAGTCTCTAGTTTAGTTACAGAATGTGACGCGGAAGTCCACCTATTTGTGCAGGTTGTATGTTTTCCCCCCAGTACATTATGTATCGGAAAACATGAATCGGTCCATCCATTCTGACGTTTATAAAAGATTACAATGCCTTGTGGTTATTAGCTGTCTGTTCGGCTGGCGTTTTAAGGTGACTAGACCTATATTCAAATGCGCGTTCACGCGAAGGCGGTGCTTCTCACGGCAGGTGTGGGCGTGTCTGTACAACACCGGAAAACATGACGCTTCAGTCAAAATGAAGTTTATAACTCAACAGAAAATGACTGCTGTCTGAAGGTGAGTGATTAATTACTCTAATTAAGACTTTTAGACATTAAACATCTGTTTATAGTCCGTGTGTGTAGGAAACAAGAAGCGGTTCAGTCACAATGCTGAAGCTTGAGTTTGGTAAGGAGAGGAGAAACAAGAAATCCCAAAGAGGATAATAGACACGAATAAACTGTGAAATCAGTAAAATAGAACTGAATTAACGATCGGAACATTTACAAACGTGGAATTTATTCTGTATGCTAAAGTTCACAAAGTAAAACAACAACAACTAAAACACCTTTGTATCCTTCACCTGTGAGCCTCCTGTCGCTGCTTCACAAATTCCCAGCCCTGGTCCTACTAGCTGTGTTTATCACAGCTCTCCATGTTGTGTTCATTATAGATACTATGTCAAATAAAATAAAGATAAGTGTTCTTAAGAGTGCAGTCTCTGGGCCTTATTTATCAGTCTTTTATTACTATATGGTGGAAATGTCTGGACCAATAATCTTTATTTATTACTAGTGAAATATGGATCACTCGAGTCCTGATCAACCTCCCAGATCACCACAATTAAGAAAAAAGAGGTAAGCCATTGTTTTATTTAAGGCAGGAATATTTGTTATTGTCAGATAATTATCTAAATCATCGGACAGTCCACACAGGTATTTATACGATAGCAAGGAACTGTTGAAAAAATATGGTGACCGCTAATAGTCACAGAATCTACTGAAGGAAATAGACAACAAAGTAAGTAGACTTGGGCTTCTCTGTACACCAGGCTCGGCATCCACTACCTTGTCTAGGTGGTCTTTCAAAATGAGGAAACAACAACAACAACAGGTGTGAGAGGAGAAGCCACTAAGATTAGGCTAAAGCATATTCTACTAGATTGTCAAGTCCCACAATATTCCTGGTGTTGGATAATAAAATGGACCTGCTATTTAACCATCTCAGTCTCAAAAAGGCTCTTCTTGCATGCCATCAATATGTTTCCATACCAACCAGGGGCAAGATCACACTTTTATATATTTTGTCACTAAAGTAATTTGTTCATTAAACTGATTTCTGTTATCAGTGATGTAGATATACTAGCTGTCTTTCCTCTTTTCAGAATCAGAATGTACTTTATTTCTCACACATACAAGGAGTATTTTTTGGTGCTGGAGAATACGCAGACATAAATTATAATATAGAAAAATATAAAAGTACAAATAGAAGTAGAATGGAAATATAAATAGGGTACTTATGTACAGTATTGCACATATATAAGTAGGAAGGAAATATAAATTGGGTGCTATTGATGTTAATAAGTCAAAAACGTTAGAACGAAAAGCATCCTTTGTCCTGAATGAAGCCCCTTTTTCACTCTTTCTGCCTACTATGCAAGAAGATTAGTTTGAGAAAGGCCTAGTGTTTAGTTTAAATTATTTTGTGCATTGTAGTTGGTTTCTATTTGTTCTCATTGAGGTCTGTCTAAATTAACTATTGCGTTCTGAATAATTTAGATTTATGGAGTTAACTAATTGTGACCACACTGAAAGTGGCCTTTTACGAGTTTATCTCAAATTTACCACACACCAATATATTTAATTATATAGATTACAATGCAAACCGAATTAACAGATCAATTAATTATATGCAGGATGTGGTGTTCTTGCTCTATTGGTCAGGGCTTCTCACTCCACAGTGGTGTACTGCTGTTCTGCCAGGGATTGGTTTTCTGCTCATGTACAGCACTGGGTGTTCTTATCTTATTCTATTCGTAGCACTTGACCCAGGCAAAGGAAGTTCCAATCAAAATTGACTACTCAACTGTATGGAATTTGGACCTCATTGGTAGGAACTCCCTGGACATCCCCATGATCAAGTACATTTGGCTGACCGGGTCAGGTTGAGCAAGTTCTCAAAAGGCATTGCTTGGATGTGCCGTCTAGTTCTAAGGGCTTGGCGCTGGGAATGAATGTGGATGGCACAGTCGGAGAGCTAATTCTTTATATATAAAATAGCTCTTTATGTAATTCTCTCCATGCTACCGCCCGGGTCTCGGCATTGCATGGAGGGGATTGTTTTTGAGGTATGTGTACGTACCTCTTCACCTGAGAGCTGGTGGGACCAGTCGAGTAGTGCTAGTAGATTGGAGGGAGCATGGTACAGTGTGAGGACTAATAAAAGCTTTGAGGTAATAGGGTGCAGGTCCATTCTTGGCTTTGTAGGCAAGACAGAGGGTAGAGGACGTCCGTGGTTGAGGGAAGAGAGGACAGGAAAAAGTCCACGGGTAGGGAGGAAAAGGAATCAGGGTCAGGAAGAAATGAAAACTTGCACGAAGGTACAGAGGAAGGAGAAATTGAGTGAAGGTTTTGATGGATAAGTTTGTTTCTGAGGTGCATCTCGCTGTGCTTCCCGGACTGTCCCATAGGTGCTCAGTTGATATTAATTAGACAAGCAACAAGAAGGTACAAAGTTCTCTGCTGTGAAGATGGTGAAAAACTTGAATATTAGAAGGTCCTGATATTGGAGATTTAGCATGTTGTATCATTTGGATAGTATGTTTGTACATTCATATTTTAAGGAGAACCTATTATTGTACACTCTTATTATATAATGTCTTTCTGTTCTTTTTTTTAGGTTTGTTAATTGTGACCTAAATGAGAGAGGTTATGCTGTTTTTGGCTCATTTCTCAGCTCTGAATCCTCCAATCTGAGAGAACTGGATCTGTTTGGGAATAAACTTAGTGACTCCGGAGTGAAGAGTCTCTCTGCTGTACTGGAGAATCCTCACTGTAAACTGGAGACACTGAGGTAAGATCATCTCTCTGAGAGTCACATGACCTGCTCCTCAGTAAGACACATTATTGCTGGTCAGTAATAAAGGAAGCTGAATATATTTAAAATGGTGTGGCTTCTAAAGACAGAAAGTTTACTCATTTACTGTACTGCAATCATTGTGTTCATCATGGGGGTGAGAAGATCAATTTTGTAAACTTTATGTAGATTGTTCTCTCTCTCTCTCTCTCTCTCTTTGTATCACTCTCGCACACACACACACACACACACACAATAAGATCAATATGCTGATGATTTGACTGTTTTGTACCAAATGTAAAAAGTTAAATACTTAAATATTGTTTAATGTTTTTTTCAGACTCATTTAGAGAATGGTTCATGTCAGATAGTAATTTGTAACTCCTGGACTCAGGAGTTTGCTCATCATTTGAAACACAGATGTTGCATTCAGATGTTAACTCATCTCACCCTGTCAGAAAGTGTATCATGGGAGAAACACAGTGACGGCAGGGTTGCCAGGTTCATATCATGCTGTCCTACTGGAATGTTGAAAAAAGCTGATGGCATTTTTGGGATGATTTCAAAACAATCCCCAGACAAAAAGATCTTGTTGTAAAGCAAATAATCAAAATGAAATTGAACCAATTTCTATAAACGTATGCTTTGTAGAATGGAAAATTTGAATGCAGGCCATTTAGACCCATCTATGATGTTCAGAGCCACTTCTGTTTCCTGCTGAAGTCCAGAAAGTCTGAGTAATTTTTTGTGATTTCAAAATTAAAGACACAAGATCCCAAGATCTTACTCATATAGAAACACACAATTGGGAATATACACTTATCAGCCATAACATTAAATCCACTTACAGTAAGTAATAATTGTGTTAAAAGTCTACTTTGGTGTCTGGCATCAAGATATTAGTAGCAGATCCTTTTCTTTTCATTTCAGCAAATACCTTTTCTGATCCTGTCGTGGTCCTGTATGAAGAGTTTGGCTGCTATATGGTGAAGATCAAGGCATATAATGGCACAGATTTCAGCCAAGAATGTAAAGAGGTGGAATCATACTACAAGATAACTTGGCAAAAGAGCGACACGCTTTTGTACGTCACTCTGGATGAGGGCATCTGCCAAATGACAGAACTGTAAATGTAAATGCAACATTAATAATTAAGCACAAAAAAAGGGACCCATATAGCTCTATCCTATCTGTCCTCCAATATTTTGTTAGAAATTGGGGGCAACTTCTGTATTCTATTCTTTCTTTTTATGTCCTCAGCTTATGTCTTAGGCTGTTGGTGGATTCACAGAGTAAGAATTTCATGTTGTAACATAATGTTTACTGTACATATGATAATAAACTCTTGAATCTCAGCTATCAGGCATGATATGGATCCATGCTCCTGTTCTGAGGCATGGCAAAAAGTATGCATTCATATTTTAACAATGATTTTGTTCACGTCTGCTGAAACAGCGCTGTGTAAGGATGGGTGGATTCCAAAGTCCATTTCCCAGTCATTTCTTTCAATAGGTCTGTGGACAATATAGGGTTGTCCAAGTCTCTTTGTTTGTCCCACAGCTGCTAGAACAGGATTTTACCAAAGATGGTAGAAGGGAGAATAAATCCCAGGTGGTTGAAATAGCTTGCTATCACTTTGTAAATGTGCCGTATAGTTGGTATAGTTTTGTGATGGCATGGTGTTTGTAAGGATGCATGAGTCAAAGTTTTACCACAAAGAGTGGGTTCTTGTGATTCAGATGAGCAGTTGAACACCAGACAGTTTTTGTGTTGTTTATCTCAAACAATTCAGAAACCTTGTTTCTAAATGGCAGCTGGGAATAGCATGATTCTCTTGGTCCTTTATCTGTGTTTAGGGTTAGTTTGTTGTTGTTGTTGTTGTTGTGTTAAGATTGCAGAAATCACTTTCAGCAGAATGGGTTGTATACCTTCAGGCCTTTCTAGGTTCCATGAGTGAAGTCAGAATGAAGAGTATTTAACGTTTTGCATTTGGCATTCCATACACATACTCTCTTCCAAACACAACAAATAGAATTTGTTAGTTTTAAATATTTATAGTTATTGCTCTCATTAATTTATAACTAAGAGCTACTGCATTTCATATTGATTACAGACTGCAGTGACTCTGATTAAAAAGTTCCTGCTGAACTGATCTGTGTCCTGAACTGAGAGAGTGAAGAGTGTGTGATTGTCTCTCTGCAGGTTGTGTGATTGTGATGTTTCAGATGAAGGCTGTGCCGCTCTGACCTCAGCTCTGAGATCAAACCCCTCACACCTGAGAGAACTGAGATCTGTCTGGGAATAAACTCAGAGACTCAGAAAAGAAGCTGCTCTTAAGTGTTAGACAGGACTTGAGGTGAATTGCAAGTATAAATCTTGTAATGGTGGCGACACCCAATTGAACATTTTAACTAAAATAATACTAGTTCGGGCGCCAGACAGGGGTTAGCCTGTCAAAATAATTAAATGATTAATCAAATAACCCGGATTGCCGTCAAATGCCACCTATTACATACAATATTATAATAGTAACCATAGATATGTAAAAAAAAGAAATAAAGGCACATAGAAGGAAAATGACAGTTTAAGGTTTGCATATATTTTTTACAAATAGGAAACTATACATCATATATTCAACCACAATTAAACAAACAAAAAAACAAAAACACAAAAACTAAACAAAACCATCAAACCCTCCAAAAAAAAAAAAAAAAACACAATCTGGGGTGATCGTGAGGTTTCTGTATTCACGCTCGGATAATGATCTCGGCGACCCTCCGGCTTTTACTCCAGCTGTACCCCAGAGTGAGTTTGTGCTCAGCTGATACTGGTGCAGCCACCACCCTGGACACTCGTGGCTTCTTCCTCTGATCCTCACTCAAACAAATACCCCACCATTTTGTTCCTAGACCGCTGTATATATCACTACCTCACTTCCTTCCCCAAATTAAATTCCTGTTCCTATTCGCTGGCCGTCATGACGTTTAGTTTGGTTTCACTTTCCGCTCCGCCTTTACTGCTCCGCCACACTCTCCCCCCCTCTCCCCCAAAACAACTCACAGTTGTTGGAAGAGGTTAGCAAGATTAAAATCCTAGAAACTCTTCATCTTCATTTAGAGATTCCTGGAATACTTCACGGAGTTTCTGCTGTTCTTGTTCAGTGGGAAAACACCGTTTTAAATTGCACACGTGGACAGTGCGGACATCTTCCCCAGTGGCCTCCATCGCTACTCTGTAGTTTAACGGGCCCAACTTCTCAATCACGCGGTAAGGTCCTTTCCATCTTGGGGCTAGTTTGGCACTAAAGTGGTAAAGTGCACTTGACTGGGGAAAATTTCTTACCCACACACAGTCTTTCTCTTTCAATACAATTTCTCTTCTCTTTTTGTTGTAGCTTCTCAGTTGTCTCTCTTGAGCTTTTCTGCAACACTCTTTTGCTCTCGTCTGCAGCTGAGATAACTGTTCAACAAGAGGTTGTAAGAGGGTGTATCAGGGAGGAGATTCAGGCCATGCAGTACCTTGTCTATTGGTCCTTGTAATTTTCATCCCAGGTGTAGTCCGGCTGGAGACATTCCAATGGTTTCCTGTACAGCTGAGTTGATGGCAAACCTTAGCTCAGGAAGATACTGGTCCCACTTTTGGTGGTTATCCTCTACATATGCTGCAATCATTTGTTTTAAGGTACGGTTCACCCGTTCTGTCATGTTGGTTTGAGGAAGATATGCTGTTGTTGTTTTTTGATTTATCCTCCATTTTGTACAGATCTCTTTGCATACAGCTGAAACAAACTGTGTGCCTTGGTCAGACAGAATGCAGTCAGGAACACCCCATCTGGTGAGAACTTCCTTCCTGGGGAGAGATGTGACAGTCTGTGCGGTGGCATTCCGCATGGGGAACAACTCAACCCATCGCGAAAAGTAATCTACAAAGACTAAAAGATATTGATGTTGGTGAGTGCTGTGGGGCAGGGGTCCCATGATGTCTACTCCTAGCATTTCACTTGGTCGTGAGGTAGTGAATTGTTGGAGTTTTCCCGCAGGCTTTTGGTTTTCACCTTTTACAGTCTGGTATTTCACACATCTCTTGACGTGTTGCTTCACGTCTGTCCACATTCCTGGCCAGAAAACAACATGAACACCACCAGTGAGGCCCAAGCAGAGTAAGACGGTTCCACTATGCCATTTTCCAGCATTTCTTTAAGTTGTTCCTTTACAACCGCTTGTTTCTCAGGGGATAGTCGATATGGCAGTTGCTTTATGGGAACTGGGTGAATGGTGTAAATACAATGTTGAAAAACTGTCGTCCTCCCAAGCTGAAGTGTGCAGACTTTTGGGTTGGTTTGTAGAAGATGAAGTAAGTGTTGTTTTTCTTCCAGAGGTAAGTGAGCTTCATGAACAACCATCTCCATCAAGGTTTGGTCATCCAGATAGGTTAATGGTAATGGTGGTGATGGTGTGAATTGAAATGGAGGAATAGAGCTGAGTAGTGAATGTGTGTGTATGCACGGCAAACCGTGGGTCATCCAGCGTGCTGTGTCGGCTTGGGAACTCGGGACAGAGTTTCACACAGAGGATCTGGAGTGGATCTTCACCAGGGAAAGAAGGCATCCAGATAAAGGCATTTCCCATTCACTCCTGAGACAACACGTGACTTTGTGCTGGTCCTGCAGTCGGATAATGATCTCGGCGACCCTCCGACTTTTACTCCAGCTGTACCCCTGCGTGAGTTTGTGCTCAGCTGATACTGCTGCAGCCACCACCCTGGACACTCGCGGCTTCTTCCTCTGATCCTCACTCAAACAAAAACTCCTCCATTTTGTTAATAGACCACTGTATATGTCACTACCTCACTTCCTTCCCCAAATTAAATTCCCGTTCCTATTCGCTGACCGTCATGACGTTTATTTGGTTTCACTTTCCGCTCCGCCTTTACTGCTCCACCACATTCTAAATTCTGTAGACTCATTAACATTGATTCATTGTTTGATTTTTGCTTTTAGGGTGTGAAGAATTGTCAACTGATGCAGAATCCAGAAAAGGTATGTGCTAGTAGGTTGGAGGGAGCATGGTACAGTGTGAGGACCAATAAAAGCTTTGAGGTAATAGGGTGCAGGTCCATTCTTGGCTTTGTAGGCAAGACAGAGGGTAGAGGACGTCCGTGGTTGAGGGAAGAGAGGACAGGAAAAAGTCCACGGGTAGGGAGGAAAAGGAATCAGGGTCAGGAAGAAATGAAAACTTGCACGAAGGTACAGAGGAAGGAGAAATTGAGTGAAGGTTTTGATGGATAAGTTTGTTTCTGAGGTGCATCTCGCTGTGCTTCCCGGACTGTCCCATAGGTGCTCAGTTGATATTAATTAGACAAGCAACAAGAAGGTACAAAGTTCTCTGCTGTGAAGATGGTGAAAAACTTGAATATTAGAAGGTCCTGATATTGGAGATTTAGCATGTTGTATCATTTGGATAGTATGTTTGTACATTCATATTTTAAGGAGAACCTATTATTGTACACTCTTATTATATAATGTCTTTCTGTTCTTTTTTTTAGGTTTGTTAATTGTGACCTAAATGAGAGAGGTTATGCTGTTTTTGGCTCATTTCTCAGCTCTGAATCCTCCAATCTGAGAGAACTGGATCTGTTTGGGAATAAACTTAGTGACTCCGGAGTGAAGAGTCTCTCTGCTGTACTGGAGAATCCTCACTGTAAACTGGAGACACTGAGGTAAGATCATCTCTCTGAGAGTCACATGACCTGCTCCTCAGTAAGACACATTATTGCTGGTCAGTAATAAAGGAAGCTGAATATATTTAAAATGGTGTGGCTTCTAAAGACAGAAAGTTTACTCATTTACTGTACTGCAATCATTGTGTTCATCATGGGGGTGAGAAGATCAATTTTGTAAACTTTATGTAGATTGTTCTCTCTCTCTCTCTCTCTCTCTCTCTCTTTGTATCACTCTCGCACACACACACACACACACACACAATAAGATCAATATGCTGATGATTTGACTGTTTTGTACCAAATGTAAAAAGTTAAATACTTAAATATTGTTTAATGTTTTTTTCAGACTCATTTAGAGAATGGTTCATGTCAGATAGTAATTTGTAACTCCTGGACTCAGGAGTTTGCTCATCATTTGAAACACAGATGTTGCATTCAGATGTTAACTCATCTCACCCTGTCAGAAAGTGTATCATGGGAGAAACACAGTGACGGCAGGGTTGCCAGGTTCATATCATGCTGTCCTACTGGAATGTTGAAAAAAGCTGATGGCATTTTTGGGATGATTTCAAAACAATCCCCAGACAAAAAGATCTTGTTGTAAAGCAAATAATCAAAATGAAATTGAACCAATTTCTATAAACGTATGCTTTGTAGAATGGAAAATTTGAATGCAGGCCATTTAGACCCATCTATGATGTTCAGAGCCACTTCTGTTTCCTGCTGAAGTCCAGAAAGTCTGAGTAATTTTTTGTGATTTCAAAATTAAAGACACAAGATCCCAAGATCTTACTCATATAGAAACACACAATTGGGAATATACACTTATCAGCCATAACATTAAATCCACTTACAGTAAGTAATAATTGTGTTAAAAGTCTACTTTGGTGTCTGGCATCAAGATATTAGTAGCAGATCCTTTTCTTTTCATTTCAGCAAATACCTTTTCTGATCCTGTCGTGGTCCTGTATGAAGAGTTTGGCTGCTATATGGTGAAGATCAAGGCATATAATGGCACAGATTTCAGCCAAGAATGTAAAGAGGTGGAATCATACTACAAGATAACTTGGCAAAAGAGCGACACGCTTTTGTACATCACTCTGGATGAGGGCATCTGCCAAATGACAGAACTGTAAATGTAAATGCAACATTAATAATTAAGCACAAAAAAAGGGACCCATATAGCTCTATCCTATCTGTCCTCCAATATTTTGTTAGAAATTGGGGGCAACTTCTGTATTCTATTCTTTCTTTTTATGTCCTCAGCTTATGTCTTAGGCTGTTGGTGGATTCACAGAGTAAGAATTTCATGTTGTAACATAATGTTTACTGTACATATGATAATAAACTCTTGAATCTCAGCTATCAGGCATGATATGGATCCATGCTCCTGTTCTGAGGCATGGCAAAAAGTATGCATTCATATTTTAACAATGATTTTGTTCACGTCTGCTGAAACAGCGCTGTGTAAGGATGGGTGGATTCCAAAGTCCATTTCCCAGTCATTTCTTTCAATAGGTCTGTGGACAATATAGGGTTGTCCAAGTCTCTTTGTTTGTCCCACAGCTGCTAGAACAGGATTTTACCAAAGATGGTAGAAGGGAGAATAAATCCCAGGTGGTTGAAATAGCTTGCTATCACTTTGTAAATGTGCCGTATAGTTGGTATAGTTTTGTGATGGCATGGTGTTTGTAAGGATGCATGAGTCAAAGTTTTACCACAAAGAGTGGGTTCTTGTGATTCAGATGAGCAGTTGAACACCAGACAGTTTTTGTGTTGTTTATCTCAAACAATTCAGAAACCTTGTTTCTAAATGGCAGCTGGGAATAGCATGATTCTCTTGGTCCTTTATCTGTGTTTAGGGTTAGTTTGTTGTTGTTGTTGTTGTGTTAAGATTGCAGAAATCACTTTCAGCAGAATGGGTTGTATACCTTCAGGCCTTTCTAGGTTCCATGAGTGAAGTCAGAATGAAGAGTATTTAACGTTTTGCATTTGGCATTCCATACACATACTCTCTTCCAAACACAACAAATAGAATTTGTTAGTTTTGAATATTTATAGTTATTGCTCTCATTAATTTATAACTAAGAGCTACTGCATTTCATATTGATTACAGACTGCAGTGACTCTGATTAAAAAGTTCCTGCTGAACTGATCTGTGTCCTGAACTGAGAGAGTGAAGAGTGTGTGATTGTCTCTCTGCAGGTTGTGTGATTGTGATGTTTCACATGAAGGCTGTGCCGCTCTGACCTCAGCTCTGAGATCAAACCCCTCACACCTGAGAGAACTGGATCTGTCTGGGAATAAACTCAGAGACTCAGAAAAGAAGCTGCTCTTAAGTGTTAGACAGGACTTGAGGTGAATTGCAAGTATAAATCTTGTAATGGTGGCGACACCCAATTGAACATTTTAACTAAAATAATACTAGTTCGGGCGCCAGACAGGGGTTAGCCTGTCAAAATAATTAAATGATTAATCAAATAACCCGGATTGCCGTCAAATGCCACCTATTACATACAATATTATAATAGTAACCATAGATATGTAAAAAAAAGAAATAAAGGCACATAGAAGGAAAATGACAGTTTAAGGTTTGCATATATTTTTTACAAATAGGAAACTATACATCATATATTCAACCACAATTAAACAAACAAAAACACAAAAACACAAAAACTAAACAAAACCATCAAACCCTCCAAAAAAAAAAAAAAAAACCACAATCTGGGGTGATCGTGAGGTTTCTGTATTCACGCTCGGATAATGATCTCGGCGACCCTCCGGCTTTTACTCCAGCTGTACCCCAGAGTGAGTTTGTGCTCAGCTGATACTGGTGCAGCCACCACCCTGGACACTCGTGGCTTCTTCCTCTGATCCTCACTCAAACAAATACCCCACCATTTTGTTCCTAGACCGCTGTATATATCACTACCTCACTTCCTTCCCCAAATTAAATTCCTGTTCCTATTCGCTGGCCGTCATGACGTTTAGTTTGGTTTCACTTTCCGCTCCGCCTTTACTGCTCCGCCACACTCTCCCCCCCTCTCCCCCAAAACAACTCACAGTTGTTGGAAGAGGTTAGCAAGATTAAAATCCTAGAAACTCTTCATCTTCATTTAGAGATTCCTGGAATACTTCACGGAGTTTCTGCTGTTCTTGTTCAGTGGGAAAACACCGTTTTAAATTGCACACGTGGACAGTGCGGACATCTTCCCCAGTGGCCTCCATCGTTACTCTGTAGTTTAACGGGCCCAACTTCTCAATCACGCGGTAAGGTCCTTTCCATCTTGGGGCTAGTTTGGCACTAAAGTGGTAAAGTGCACTTGACTGGGGAAAATTTCTTACCCACACACAGTCTTTCTCTTTCAATACAATTTCTCTTCTCTTTTTGTTGTAGCTTCTCAGTTGTCTCTCTTGAGCTTTTCTGCAACACTCTTTTGCTCTCGTCTGCAGCTGAGATAACTGTTCAACAAGAGGTTGTAAGAGGGTGTATCAGGGAGGAGATTCAGGCCATGCAGTACCTTGTCTATTGGTCCTTGTACAGCTGAGTTGATGGCAAACCTTAGCTCAGGAAGATACTGGTCCCACTTTTGGTGGTTATCCTCTACATATGCTGCAATCATTTGTTTTAAGGTACGGTTCACCCGTTCTGTCATGTTGGTTTGAGGAAGATATGCTGTTGTTGTTTTTTGATTTATCCTCCATTTTGTACAGATCTCTTTGCATACAGCTGAAACAAACTGTGTGCCTTGGTCAGACAGAATGCAGTCAGGAACACCCCATCTGGTGAGAACTTCCTTCCTGGGGAGAGATGTGACAGTCTGTGCGGTGGCATTCCGCATGGGGAACAACTCAACCCATCGCGAAAAGTAATCTACAAAGACTAAAAGATATTGATGTTGGTGAGTGCTGTGGGGCAGGGGTCCCATGATGTCTACTCCTAGCATTTCACTTGGTCGTGAGGTAGTGAATTGTTGGAGTTTTCCCGCAGGCTTTTGGTTTTCACCTTTTACAGTCTGGTATTTCACACATCTCTTGACGTGTTGCTTCACGTCTGTCCACATTCCTGGCCAGAAAACAACATGAACACCACCAGTGAGGCCCAAGCAGAGTAAGACGGTTCCACTATGCCATTTTCCAGCATTTCTTTAAGTTGTTCCTTTACAACCGCTTGTTTCTCAGGGGATAGTCGATATGGCAGTTGCTTTATGGGAACTGGGTGAATGGTGTAAATACAATGTTGAAAAACTGTCGTCCTCCCAAGCTGAAGTGTGCAGACTTTTGGGTTGGTTTGTAGAAGATGAAGTAAGTGTTGTTTTTCTTCCAGAGGTAAGTGAGCTTCATGAACAACCATCTCCATCAAGGTTTGGTCATCCAGATAGGTTAATGGTAATGGTGGTGATGGTGTGAATTGAAATGGAGGAATAGAGCTGAGTAGTGAATGTGTGTGTATGCACGGCAAACCGTGGGTCATCCAGCGTGCTGTGTCGGCTTGGGAACTCGGGACAGAGTTTCACACAGAGGATCTGGAGTGGATCTTCACCAGGGAAAGAAGGCATCCAGATAAAGGCACTTCCCATTCACTCCTGAGACAACACGTGACTTTGTGCTGGTCCTGCAGTCGGATAATGATCTCGGCGACCCTCCGACTTTTACTCCAGCTGTACCCCTGCGTGAGTTTGTGCTCAGCTGATACTGCTGCAGCCACCACCCTGGACACTCGCGGCTTCTTCCTCTGATCCTCACTCAAACAAAAACTCCTCCATTTTGTTAATAGACCACTGTATATGTCACTACCTCACTTCCTTCCCCAAATTAAATTCCCGTTCCTATTCGCTGACCGTCATGACGTTTATTTGGTTTCACTTTCCGCTCCGCCTTTACTGCTCCACCACATTCTAAATTCTGTAGACTCATTAACATTGATTCATTGTTTGATTTTTGCTTTTAGGGTGTGAAGAATTGTCAACTGATGCAGAATCCAGAAAAGGTATTTCTAATGAAATGTATTTGACTCTGTTTCCTGGACACTTTTCCTCACATTGGGGAATAAAGAACATCTTGCTCATTTTGCAGTCATTTGCCCTCTGGCACCTTATCCATATGATATGGGTCTAAGCACTTACTTAAAATCACATTTCACAATTCCACATTTATACCTAACTGAACCTATAGATCTGGTAAAGACCCTCAGGAGGGAGTTCTTGTTTTCCCAGTATATTTCTCATTTTTGTTCTAAGCTATCTGACTTTACTGATATTCAAACTAGTGGTGAGTAGATGAACTGATGGCATAAACCAAGGTAGCTAAAGTCATCTCATTGAAGCTGGTCCCAAGTAATGTGTGAAGTTCTCCAAGGTTTTCCAAATTAATGTGGCAGTAACATGCCACCAGTTCTAAATAAAGTGTCCCAAACCCTGACCTCAAGTCTGATGATACATTCACAAGGTGTCTCATTATCCTTTATTTCTGTCATATATACATTACAGTGGTAAAAATTTTTCTTTCCATATCCCAGCTTTGGAAGAGGTCAGTGCACAGGGTCAGCCATGATATAGCCCCCTCTAGCAGAGAGGGTTGAAGGTCAAGAGTCAAGAAGCTTTTATTGTCATTTAAACTATATAAAGCTGATGAAATACATAGTGAAATGGAACAATGTTCCTCCAGGACCCTGGTGCTACATAAAGCAACACAGAGCTAAGGACTAAAGAGTAAGTTGGTCTCAGCCACAAAAGTGCATAGTGTGCAACCTAGTACAAGATTAAAGACAGTGCAGACAGACAATACATGGGTCTTGCTCATGGGCCCAACGGTGGCTGCTTTGCTTAAAACTCAAATCCCCATGGAGGCCACCATCTTGTTCACTGGGAAAACCTTTTCATGGCCCTAGCCCGAGACAGCAGTACCTCCTCACATGCCTGTGATCCTTTGGTGTATGAGAGTCCAGATCTATTCAAGATGTTTGGTACCATAGTCCTAATTGTATGTGGATCTGAGGCCAAATAGATCACTCTTCTTACCTTTTCGTCTCATGTTCCTCAATCCACTTTCCATTTTAAGGGTGTAGTCCATCAGTCTCACACATGCCTGCTGTCTGCCACTGGCTCTGACCCCAACCACCATTATGCAGGTTGAGTCCTCAGGATGACTCCATTTCAGTCTGAACTTTACCAGGTTATGCTGAATGCCCAGTTATCAAATGCTCTCCTGAGAGGAGTTGGGGAATTGGGTCCATGAAGTCATTAGAATAGCTTTTTTTGTCTGATCTCTCCAATTAGATCTTTTCACCAGTTTGGGCTGTACTAAAACAAACAAAATAATGATAACATACCAAGAATAAATCACACCATGTTTTTTTTATCATTTATTTTATTCTCAAAACAAGAAAATAATTAAAAATTGTGTGGCAATTTTCCCATTTCATACACCAGTCTGTGATACTCACCATCTAATAGTGTATTTTTTTAATCCTTTTATTTATTACAATATTAAAATAAAATATACTTGCGATCTTATTAGTCAACATCTGTTAAATATAAAAATTACTTTAATATTCATTTGAACATCTTCCCCAGATTTCCCTCGCAAAAGTTGTGTTTTTACTTTATTTCACTGGGAATCACCTGGTTTTTAACGGAGAAATTAAATGGGGGGGGGGTGAGTTTAGATGGTCTTTGATAAAGTCGAGGCTCTGAGAGCTGAGCTTCACGTCCACATGCACTAACCACTAACTCTCACACTGATTAATCTTTTAGTAAAACATGCTCAAAAGTGGGAGTGTCTCAATTTCTCTTCTTTTTTTGGACATGCCTGGTTTGAGATAGATGTGTATACAAATTAAAGGTGAGAAGACAGTAAGAGCAAAACACAGTGCCCCCTGGTGGAAACAAATTAACATGGCAGACTGAAGTTTTTACAATAATCACGTGTCATTAGTGGATTTTAAGGCTCTTATCTGTTTTGTGTATTTCCCAGGATATGACTCGTATCCTCCTAAAATCTTCATGGAGAGAAAAACCTAAGATGTTAAGCCTGGAGGTTTCCATTTGTTTAGGCATGATTCATGAAATGTGTGGTTTCTGTATTTCCTTAGAAAAACATTCACAATTAATGATAACATGATACTGTAGCAACTACAAGGTGAAAGACGCTGCACCATGTAGTCTGGAAAATATTCTGTTTTATTTTTATCTTCTTTTTTTTTTTTTTAATCTTTTTTTCTATTTGGAAATGGGTTTTATTTTTCCCAGGCCACACTGCTGCTGATCTGCAAAAGAATACAGAAGTACAACGACAATCACATGTCAGTCTTAATCGCAGTCACTCTTACTGTAAAGCATGCACCGGAGATTTCTCTTCAATCATCTGAATAGAAGCCATTAAAAATGGCTGATCGGGCTTTTGATCCTTTTTTTTTTTTTTTTTTTTTTTTTTTTTTTTTTTTAAGTAGCAGCCTTGAAAAAAATAATGACTATTTTTAGTATAATTTGCATCCATGCAAAAAAAAATAAATAAATAAATAATAATACAGTACATCACTGAAAAGAGCATCATACCAGAGCGCAAAAGAGTCTCTATTTAGATTTGTTTTAGAATCTTGAAGTTTTGAAAACTGGAACATTTGATAATGAAGAGTTTTTATCTGGCTTGATTGAGGAAGTGCAGTAGGGCTTTGGAGAGTTCATTCTCAGCTCCTCTCTTTCTTTTTCTCGTTAGCCCACTCATGGCTTTTTGTGTGTCTTCTTGTTATTTTTATTTTTATTTATTTTTTGTTGCAGACTCTGTATGGAGAACACTGAGGTCCTTTTGCATATGAAACAAAACATCTCATGAATGTTATCATCATCGTTCCCTTTAAAATCGACTGAAATTGGCTTTATTTCTCCTGTCCGTGATTCTGCTCTTTAGCCCGTTACTGTTGGTCCACATGGCTTTTTGTGCGTTTTTATTTCTTTTCACACAAGTTTTAGAAAAACAACACTGACATGAAAACCTAACAGCCTAGGTTTGTCTTCTTTCTCTTAAAATCTGGACCTTTGTTTCTTTTTCTCTCTTCTTTCACGTTTCTTGCCCATCAGCCACACACTTGTCGAGGGAGTCGAGGTTTAGATTTCTGAGCTCCACCATATCCCTCTGTTCTTCCCCTTCTCTCAGGCTAGCCTTGGTTGGTCCACATGGCTTTTTGTAGGTGTCTTCTCATTTCTCTACAGAAATATCTCACTCTGTTGTCCATTTGAAAAGGAAACAAATCAGCCAAAGGTTGGTGTTTTTCCATCCCCAAAAATATCTCTCCTGTTTAAGCTCGACATTGTGTTATTTGTCTTCTTCTGTCACACAATTGAGCTTCAGACCTCTGAGCTGTCTGACGTTAACGATGCTCGAACCCAAACGCTCGGCTCCTGCGTCTTCCCGTTTCCCGGTTTCTCTTTTTGGCAGCAGGAAGACGGCGGCGCGTTCTCGCTCTCAGCCTTCTCACGGGACGCAGCGTGAAGCATGCAGAGGACATCTTGGCGCCGTTATGAGCGAACGTTCGATTTGTCGGTGGCTCCTTCGGGAGCTTTACTGCTCAAAGGAGCTAACGTCGGATCCACCAGCGAGGTGGGAGGGAACAGTTTGTACCAGCCGATCACCATGTTGGTGAGCTCCAAATCATCCAACAGGATCTGAGCGGCTCCCATGAACGACTTGTGGTCCATGCGGCCGTAATCTCCCCACACGATGATCTGGAAAAACATGGCATGAGTTTTAAGCTTAACATAAGTTCGACATGCAAAATCAGACACAAATCACACGAGTGTAGATAAAATGATGAGTTGGTTTGGTTAATACAAGACTAAATAAAGCAGAGGAACTGAGGAGCTTGATTGATTAGCTTGCTCTCTAACGTTAAAGCAGAGCAGCGTTATAGATAGAGATATAGCGAAATATGAACACAAAATAGGTCGCGTTTTAATTACAGCATAATTTTGGGGTGCACTTGGATGACTGGTTAGAAATAAGTTTGTCAAATAGACCCTTTTTGTGCCGACGTCACGATTACATCACAGCGCTAGCTGGAGGCAAAACAGGGTCAACTGGAGGCGGCCAATGCAAACCAGTACAGAGTCGGCTACACAAGGAATGACAAATGTCATGTTGTTGTGTTGTTGGGTGACAGAATGGATGGAGTACAGGTTCCAATTTGAAGTTTTAACGCATACCTGCTGCCACTGCTGGACAAAAAAACCCACGATAGCTGTGGTCAAATGCAATAAAACGGAACAGAAAGAATCATCAAAAATGCTCGCACTTGCAGCGCATCAGATATTAGATAAGGTTAAAAAAACTATTGTTTGTCGTTGGTGTGGTTATGGTTTGGTTTTGTATCTAAATATTTCTTACGTCCACCTCATCAGAAACTGGGGAACAAGTTAAATGATTTCTCATGTGCCGCCAACTTTTTAGCATGGTAACTGGTAGCTAACGACCGGAGACTAAACAAAGGACGCTGTTTGTGTCATCTCCCTTTCTGTAGTTGCCAGAAGCGCTTGTAGTATCGTCCATCCATCGAGTGAGCGTGTACGGGTCGGACAATCCGGTTCCGTCCGTTAAAATAAATTTTTTCAATAACATTTGCGGTCCTGGACAGTGAGTGACCTAACATACTCAGATCAATTTTGATAGATAGATTTTTGACCTGTCATTGTTTAGAAAAAAAACTACTGCTTATAAAGCGGTCAAGGAAATCTTTCTGTCTCCACCTAAGCTCCGCCCACAAAAAACAGTCGCAACCGAAGAATAGGTCTAGTAAACAAACTAAACTCCTTCAAAATGATGAGCTATGAAACATCTGGAATATTAGAAAATCTGAATTATCACCAGAATTCTTTTTTTTCTGGTACAGAATTTTGCGTGTTTGTTGTGATCTCTCTTTTAAAGGTTTTCTTCTCTGCCATGTGTGAGCTTTACCTGTAACACTTTTCCCTCAGGACTCTCCTCAAACTGCAGCTGCTGCTGGTACAGAGGGTCCAGCGTTTTTCTGGCCAGCCGCGTCTTCTTCTTGTTTATACACTTCCCGTTGTCCAGTAAGTAGACTTTAACGTACGGTGCTACAAGAACAGGAAAGAATAGAGAACTCTATCAGCTATCTGTGTGTAATGATGAGCGTTTTATCTCTTCACCTGCACTGTAAAGTTCATGTTTCTACATCACACTTAATCCCACTGTGTTCTCAACCACATCACTGACGCACTGGGCGTGGCCTGAGAGGCTTTATCACTAAAGAAGCGAACAGAGGACAGTGGTGTGTTGTGTTTTGTGTGTTGCATTGTTTGTTGTGTATTGTGTTGTTTAGTGTGTTGTGGTGTGGTGTGTTGTGTTGCATTGTTTTTGTGTGTTATGTTGTGTGTTGTATTGTGTGTTGTGTTGTTTTGTGTGTTGTGTTGTGTGTTGTGTGTTGTGTTGTATTGTGTGTTGTGTCATTACCTGGTGTCTGTTTGTTGCCCGGTTTCCCCACCAGTCCTCTAGCACGGATCACCTCGACGTCCAGTCGCTCTTTCCTGTGCACCATCCCGATCTGGATATCACCTGAACGAGATAAAAATAGCCGAGGTCATCAGATACAGATTTAAACCTCATCTTCTTCATAAACAAGACTTTATCAGGCTTCATCAGCACAGGGATAACTCAGATTCATAACAAGCCTTTAACAATAATAATAATACAATAAACAAAACAATAATAATCCTTCAGAGATGAGATGAAGAAGAACAGAAGCTGCACATAAGTGGTTTAATTGAAGACTAACACAGAGTTCATCAGTTTAAAAAATTTTAATCTAAAACATTAAAATCTAATTTATTGGAATTTGAATAAAATAGTTTTAATGCTTGAGGTTTACTGAGTAAACTGTTCAGTCATTTTTTTTTCGTTTTCCTCGAATATACTTTCAGCGTGAGATTAAGCCAATTAACCACAACATTTTTTTTTAAGTAAGCGAGGTTGCTCATATTCAGCTAAAGGTGACAAATAACTGAATGTGACCCCAATTTAATAAATATATTTAATAAATCTAAATAAATTTAATACGATTTGCAAACATTATTATTATTATTATTATCTTGATAGAACTATAGGTAGTGTACTTGTGTTATATTTATTATACTTATTTTCCACAAGAGAAGTGAAATACAGTGTGTAAAAAAATAAAATAAAATAAAAACAATAAAAATAATTAAAGAACATTTAAAAAATAAAATAAAAAAAATTTAATTAAAAAAATTACAAATTAAAACAAATAAAAAATAAAATAAAATCAGGCTAATTCTAATAAGATTTGTGAAAAGATGTGATTTTTTTTAAACAGATTTTACTGAGCAGATTCTCCGCCTCTTCCGAATTAAAGTTTAATTAGTTTTAAAATTATATTGAAAAAAACAACAACAATAAATCCGTCATTTTGATGAAACTATTAAATATCTGTATCGGCTTCATCAGAGCAGTGTATGAACTGTGTCTGTTTCCAGTCATCAGGAAATGATTAAGCAACAGCAAACTCAGATTTTAACAAAATATCTGAAGAGACTCGCAACGAACACACAACCATGAAGTGGCATCACTCACCCATTGGGGGCGTGGCCAGGGTCTGTCTCCCGGCAAGTTGGGCGGGGCCGAGACCATCCAAGAACTCTGTGAACTGACTGTCCGTTGAAATTTTGACTCCAGGGAAAATAAGACTGCGGGCAAATCAGAGGGACTGTAAGTATAAGTAGTGTAAGGAGCAGAAGTGTGTGTGTGTGTGTGTGTGTGTGTACGCATTAATGGCGTTTATCTGTGCAGAAAAGCTGATTAATACACATCCTGTCCATTTGATCCAACAATCTGGTACAACTGATATGAGCTAAAGATAAATGAATGACATCGTTCAATTAATTAAAAATAATCGATTATGATCAATAAAAGTGATTAACTGTTTTTTTGCGTACTTTCCCGGTTTGGGCTTCTCTCCTTCCTCTGCCGTCTCTCTGCTCGGCTGTCGTGTCATCCTGCTCTTCATCTCGATAGCTAAACCCGTCTCTACACTCCTCTGAATGGCCAGACGCACCGGCTTCTTCTTCTTTCCCTCCTCTGTGAGAGAGAGACAGAGAGAGAGGGGAAAGGAAACACTGAGTCTGGGATTTACATCACATTTCTGGGATTTTGCAGATGCCCTTATCCTGAGCGACTTACAATTTATCTCATTTTCTACAACTGAACAATTGAGGGGTTAAGGGCCTTGCTCAGGGGCCCAGCAGTGGCAGCCTGGTGGATCTGGGATTCAACCTACCAATCAGTTGTCCAACATCTCCATCACTAAGCTACCACATCAGTATTCACCCCGAGGTGCAGCAGGGTATCATGAAAATATAAACCCTCGTGCTGATATCTGAACTTTCATCAACGTAAACTGAGCTCATGTGTAAGATAGTGAACCTGAATCTGACACTAGTTACTGTATTGCAAAAACATGTGTAAAGAGCAGCCTGTGTGTGGGTGTGGGTGTGGGTGTGGGTGTGGGTGTCTGTCTCTATCAAGAATACACGCTCAAACATAAACGTTAAACTGATTCAGTGTTTTTTACCCTTAAACACGGTTTTCAATAATAATAATAATAATAATAATAATAAACTAATGGGTCATGTGGTTCACTCAGCTAATGCTTGCAGTAAATACAGACAAATTTGTAGGATTATTAAGTGAGGTTTTTCTAAAGAAACAGAGTCACATTTAAAATCTAAGCAACAATAAAGAATTGTAAAAAAAATCTAAAAATAAAATGTAAAAATAAAAATACAGTGTGATATTTAAATAAAGTGAGAGTTTACATTTCTTATAAAAATATACATTTATTCTAAACACAATTATTTAGTTCTAGGAGACAGACAGAGAGAAGAAGAGTAAACAGAGTGCAGATTATTCACCGATAAATCATTCTCTCCTCTTCTTTTTTTTCTGAGTATCTGTAGCCTTCAGCTCTGATTCACTCACACACACACTCACACACACACTCACACACACACACTCACACACACAATAAATAAATACAAATACTTCTGTTTAATGTTTCATCTTATTTTATCTTTATATTATTTTAATTGCTTGTATTTTTTTTTGTGAATTTATAATATTTGATTTTGTTTATTATCCATCTAAGTGTTTGCTCCTTGTTTAATTTCGTACTTATTTTATTTTCACTATTCGTTTTATCTTATGGCATTTTTTACCATTTAATTTTTAAAAAAATGTTATTTAATTTATTATTATTATTATTATTATTATTATTATTATTATTATCAGCATTATTATTATTATTATTATTATTATTATTATCAGCATTATTATTATTATTATCAGTATTATTATTATCATTGCACACACACACACACACACACACACATTGTGTGACCAGGACGTGGTTGTAGACAGTAAACCCGTTCCTACCTGCTCGGTTCCCATTAAACCAGTTCATGCAGGTGAAGTAAACAGCGAGAGCCTGAAAAGAAACCGAGAGACTAATCTTTCTCTGCACAGTGTCCTGCCCCAGCCTGCCCATCCTGATACCCCACTTACACACACACACTCACACACACACACACACTCACACACACACTCATACACACATATACACATACACACGAAGATCCAGCACCTGTCCTGTCTCCTCTGAGGATGTGAGAGTCAGAGGGTGTATGTGTGTTGTGATTAGTTATTTTGTATTGTACAGAGTGAAGAGGTGGGAGGAGACAATTCTTCAGCCAATTAGTAGCTGAGAATTTTTTATTGAAAAACTGAGCTCTCTCTCACACACACACACTCTCCCTGTCTCTCTCTCTCTCTCTCTCTCTCTCTCACACACACACACACACTCTCCCTGTCTCTCTCTCTCTCTCTCTCTCTCTCTCACACACACACACACACACACTCTCCCTGTCTCTCTCTCTCTCTCTCTCTCTCACACACACACACACAAAGATGATAGATAGATCTTTTCCACAGAAGCGATCATTTGAACACACACAAATACACTTTTATGTTTATTCCAAAGCAAGAGAAAGTCCACAGAAGAGCAACACAATCTCAGACAGTGGTGAGTGAAGCTCCTCCAACATCATGTCTGTGTTTATTCAGACCTTCACTGGTAAACAGATGAACCTCCACCACAGAGCCAGAAACACTGAAATCACGACTACTGGTGATGGCAGTTCCTCAACCTCACCTACCTCACCTACTTCACCAACCAAGCCTACCTGACCTACGTCACCAACCCAGCCTACCCCACCTACCTGACCTACGTCACCTACCCAGCCTACCCCACCTACCTGACCTACGTCACCAACCCAGCCTACCCCACCTACCTGACCTACGTCACCTACCCAGCCTACCCCACCTACCTGACCTACGTCACCTACCCAGCCTACCCCACCTACCTGACCTACGTCACCTACCCAGCCTACCCCACCTACCTGACCTACGTCACCTACCCAGCCTACCCCACCTACCTGACCTACGTCACCAACCCAGCCTACCCCACCTACCTGACCTACGTCACCAACCCAGCCTACCCCACCTACCTGACCTACGTCACCTACCCAGCCTACCCCACCTACCTGACCTACGTCACCTACCCAGCCTACCCCACCTACCTGACCTACGTCACCAACCCAGCCTACCCCACCTACCTGACCTACGTCACCTACCCAGCCTACCCCACCTACCTGACCTACGTCACCTACCCAGCCTACCCCACCTACCTGACCTACGTCACCTACCCAGCCTACCCCACCTACCTGACCTACGTCACCTACCCAGCCTACCCCACCTACCTGACCTACGTCACCTACCCAGCCTACCCCACCTACCTGACCTACGTCACCAACCCAGCCTACCCCACCTACCTGACCTACGTCACCTACCCAGCCTACCCCACCTACCTGACCTACGTCACCTACCCAGCCTACCCCACCTACCTGACCTACGTCACCAACCCAGCCTACCCCACCTACCTGACCTACGTCACCTACCCAGCCTACCCCACCTACCTGACCTACGTCACCTACCCAGCCTACCCCACCTACCTGACCTACGTCACCGACCAAGCCTACCCCACCTACCTGACCTACGTCACCTACCAAGCCTACCAAACCTACCCCACTTACCTCACCTATCACCTACTTCACCTACCAAAACTTCCTCGCCTATGTCACCTACATCACCAACCAAACCTATCCAACAAACCAAACCTACCTAGCCTTCCAAACCTTCCCCAGCTACCTCACCTATGTCAGCTTCCTCACCTACCAAACCTACCCCACCTACCTCGCCTGTCACCTACCTCACCTACATCACCTACCAAACCTATCCCACCTACCAAACCAAAACTTCCTCACCCACCTACCTCGCCTGTCACCTACATCACCTACCAAACCTACCCCACCTATGCCACATACCTCACCTACCTCATGAATGTCAACTTCTTCACCTACCCCACCTACCTCGCCTATCACCTACCTCACCTACCAAACCTACCTCACATACCTCAACTACCTACACATGAGCAGCCTGATTTAATACACCTGCACCCTGACCAGCAACTATAAACACACACTACACAACACACTCTCGCCAGACTACCAAACCTACCCCACCTACCTCACCTATTATCTACCTCACCTACTTTATCTGTCACCTACCTCACCTACCAAATCTATCCCACCTACCTCACCTACCAAATCTACCCCACCTACCTCACCTACCATCACCTACCTTACCTATGTCACCTACCTCAACTACCTTACCTACCAAACCTACCTGACCTACATCACCAACCTCAGCTACCTCAGCTATGACTACTGCCTCACCTACCTACACACGAGCAGCCTGATTTAATTCACCTGCTCCGTGACCAGCGACTAGCTACACACATGCTACACACATGCTACACACATGCCTACACACTAAACACTCGCTACACACTCTCTTCACACATGCTTCACACTTTGTACATATCTGCTACACACACTCGCTACACATGCTCTACATACACACTACACACACTCTACATATATGCTACACAATCTCTACACACACATTACACACTCGCTACACAGTGTCACTTGTTGCACACTCGCTACATATTCATTACACACTCATATTTCTTAGATCAGATTTGTGTTACTGTGTTGAACTTTTCTGGAGCTATTTAAAGCCTGTGTCTTTGTGTGACTGCAGTCTTTATAGTGTGTTTATGAGAAGGAGAGCACACAAGGTCAAACACAAGGCTACACTATCACTGAGTCACCAGTACAGCAGAGGAGAAAAGGTCTGTTTAGGAAAAGATGGAGTTATTTCAGTGGCTTGTTGTTTAGATACCAGGAAGAGCTGGAGGAAACATCACACTTTCCTCTGGATGAACTTTGTTCTTTCACAGAGAGAAAGAGAGAGAGAGAGAGAAAGAAAGAAAGAAAGAAAGAAAGAAAGAAAGAAAGAAAGAAAGAAAGAAAGAAAAAAGAGAGAGAAAGAGAGAGAGAGAGAGAAAGAAAAAGAGAGAGAGGGAGAGAGAGACAGAGAGAGAAAGAAAAAGAGAGAGAGGGAGAGAGAGAGAGAAAGAAAGAAAGAAAGAAAGAAAGAAAGAAAGAAAGAAAGAAAGAAAGAAAGAAAAAGAAAGAAAGAAAGAAAAAAGAGAGAGAGAGACATGGACAAAGACCCAGAGAGAAAGACAGAGAGAGAGACACACAGATCAACTTTCTCTCTTTCACCTACATACCCAGAGAGTTTCTGGTGGAATTCCACGTGTGTTG
>NC_080733.1:18714955-18717455 GCF_019097595.1 Hemibagrus wyckioides
TGTGATCAGAGACAAGTCTTTTTAAATCCACTGACTCTCAAATCCACAGCTGTAAATTCAGCACAGGAAAATTCATCACTGATTATATCTCACATGATCTTCTGCAGCATCACATGCACGTGGTTCTGTCTATTTCCTCGCTAGTCAGACGTTTCCTCTTCAGACCACCAGGGGGCAGCATACTGCACCTTTTACTACTACACCTTTCTCAACTTCTTTTGTTCCATTTTTCCTTTTCCCTTCATCCATCTTACTTAACTTAGTGATTTCGAAGGAAGTCAACGTTCATAATAAAATTATAAGAAATTTACAAAAGGTTAAACATTATTTATTATCCTGTAATAGCTTACAGAAACTCACATTATTTCTCGAAACACAGTATTCACAAACCTAATACCAAATATTTACAATTCTCCCAAAAGAAATTCCTTTCACCATTTCAAATGGGATTTATCCATCCAGTGAGTGCTTAAGAATCAGTTTTTTCTTTTCCCTTCGTTCTTTTCAGTTGTTTGTGTATTTCTCTTGTTACCTGTTCTGTAGTCTAATGTCTAATGCTATGTTGTTTGTACATGACTAATTGTTTAATTAAAAAAACTTATTTAACTTTCCGTTTTGTTTCTGTCAAACTTAAAGAAATTAAAGAATATGAGCTTTAAAGGGGGGGGCACTAACTTTTAAATGTAAGCACTCTATTCTGTAGCTTTATTTATAAAATTATGTCTTTTTCTGTCTCTCTCTCTCTCTCTCTCTCTCTGTGCTGTTCTGAGGTTAGGCGAGAGCAATGAGAGATGTGAAGGTGGAGCTTCAGTAAATCCACCTGAACGACTCTGAACACCAGAAACGTCCCTCACCTGCACACTGACCTCATTTTACTCTTCTGTCTCTGATTCTCTCACTAACTCTGAACTTTACTCCAGGATTCAGGATACATTCTTCATGACTCTGACCTGTCCGGATCCTCCTCCTCTTCCTCTACTCCATTCTCCTGCTCGCTTTCTCCTTCCTTCTCACCTCCCTCTACTCTCCCCTCTCCCTCCACCACACACTCCTCCCCCTGAGACTGACTCTGCTGGACAGCCTCACCACGGCTACACACACACACACAAACACACAGAGATATATATATACACACACACACACACACACACAAACACACAGATATATATACACACACACACACACACACACAAACACACAGAGATATACACACACACAAACACACAGATATATATACACACACACACACAAACACACAGAGATATACACACACACAGATATATACACACACACACACACACAGATATATACACACACACAAACACACAGAGATATACACACACACACAAACACACAGATATATATACACACACACACACACACAAACACACAGAGATATACACACACACACAAACACACAGATATATATACACACACACAGAGATATACACACAAACACACAGATATATACACACACACACACACACACACACACAGATATATACACACACACAAACACACAGAGATATACACACACACACACACAAACACACAGAGATATATATATACACACACACACACACACACACACAAACACACAGATATATATACACACACACACACACACACAAACACACAGAGATATACACACACACAAACACACAGATATATATACACACACACACACAAACACACAGAGATATACACACACACAGATATATACACACACACACACACAGATATATACACACACACAAACACACAGAGATATACACACACACACAAACACACAGATATATATACACACACACACACACACAAACACACAGAGATATACACACACACACAAACACACAGATATATATACACACACACAGAGATATACACACAAACACACAGATATATATACACACACACACACACACACACACACACAGATATATACACACACACACACACACAGATATATACACACACACAAACACACAGAGATATACACACACACACAAACACACAGATATATATACACACACACAGAGATATACACACACACACACACACACACACACAGATATATACACACACACACACACAGATATATACACACACACAAACACACAGAGATATACACACACACACAAACACACAGATATATATACACACACACAGAGATATACACACAAACACACAGATATATACACACACACACACACACACAGATATATACACACACACACACACACAGATATATACACACACACACACACACACACAGAGATATATACACACACACACACACACACACAAACACACAGAGATATACACACACACAGAGATATACACACACACACACAAACACACAGATATATACACACACACACACACACACACAGATATATACACACACACACACACAGATATATACACACACACACACACACACAGAGATATACACACACACAAACACACACAGATATATACACACACACACACACACACA
>NC_080733.1:18729955-18742455 GCF_019097595.1 Hemibagrus wyckioides
GGTCACACTACAGGGCCTAAAATGCACTTCATACCAGTGACTTTCTTCTGCTGGTCCTCCCACGTCACCTCTGATGCAAAAGAAAGAACAGAGGACTTTAGTGCTAGTGTTGTGGTTCAGACTAGCGGACTAATCCCCGAGGCGAGGATGTCGACTAGTCGGAGTGGAGCAGAATAAGCAAAGTAATGTAAATAAAATCTGTGTGGATTCGCTCCCCCGGTTTGGGGGGGGGGTGTTTAAAGGTGGTGAACACACTGGTGCTTTATTTACTGCAGCTGGGAAGCTTAAAAAGCACCGAAGCTGGAAGTGTAAATGAAAGAAAGTCAAAATTAAAAATTTGTGCAACCCTTTAGAGTGGACATTAACTGGGACAGAGCAAGAGGAAGAGAGGATATGAGGCTAGTCTATAACACACACACACAGTGTGCACTTGCCTTTCCGCCCATTGACAGGAGGGGGAGCCACAGGCTTTTCCTCAATTTCTTAACATGATGAGACACACACACACACATCAGCATTAAATGAAGAAATGAATCATTGCAATGACACACACACCACAGTAACCTCTTACATCATCACACTGCTATGCTGTATCTCGTTACTCTTTATCTCGTCATTCTTTATCTCGTCCCTATGTATATCGTCACTCTTTACCTCGTCACTCTTTACCTCGTCACTCTTTACCTCGTCACTCTTTATCTCGTCATTCTTTATCTCGTCCCTATGTATATCGTCACTCTTTACCTCGTCACTCTTTACCTCGTCACTCTTTATCTTGTCACTCTTTACTTCGTCACTATGTATATCGTCACTCTTTACCTCGTCACTCTTTATCTTGTCACTCTTTATCTTGTCACTCTTTACTTCGTCACTATGTATATCGTCACTCTTTACCTCGTCACTCTTTATCTTGTCACTCTTTACTTCGTCACTATGTATATCGTCACTCTTTACCTCGTCACTCTTTATCTTGTCACTCTATCTTGTCACTCTTTACTTCGTCACTATGTATATCGTCACTCTTTACCTCGTCACTCTTTATCTTGTCACTCTTTACTTCGTCACTATGTATATCGTCACTCTTTACCTCGTCACTCTTTATCTTGTCACTCTTTATCTTGTCACTCTTTACTTCGTCACTATGTATATCGTCACTCTTTATCTTGTCACTATGTATCTCATCACTCTGTATCTCATCATTCTTTATCTAGTCACTCTGTATCACATCATTCTTTATCTAGTCACTCTGCATCTCATCACACTTTATCTCATCACTCTGTATCACATCACTCTGTATCATTCTGTATCTCATCACTCTGTATCTCATCACTCTTTATCTTGGCACTCTGTACCTCATCACTTTTTATTGTCATTCTGTATCATTCTGTATCTCATCACTCTTTATCTCGTCACTCTGTATCACTCTTTATCTCGTCACTCTGTATCACTCTTTATCTCGTCACTCTGTATCACTCTGTATCTCATCACTCTTTATCTTGGCACTCTGTACCTCATCACTTTTTATTGTCATTCTGTATCATTCTGTATCTCATCACTCTGTATCTCATCACTCTTTATCTTGGCACTCTGTACCTCATCACTTTTTATTGTCATTCTGTATCATTCTGTATCTCATCACTCTTTATCTCGTCACTCTGTATCACTCTTTATCTCGTCACTCTGTATCACTCTGTATCTCATCACTCTTTATCTTGGCACTCTGTACCTCATCACTTTTTATTGTCATTCTGTATCATTCTGTATCTCATTACTCTTTATCTCGTCACTCTGTATCACTCTTTATCTCGTCACTCTGTATCACTCTTTATCTCGTCACTCTTTATCTCGTCACTCTGTATCACTCTTTATCTCGTCACTCTGTATCACTCTTTATCTCGTCACTCTGTACCACATCACTCTGTATCATTCTGTATCTCATCACTCTGTATCACTCTGTATCTCATCACTCTTTATCTTGGCACTCTGTATCACTCTTTATCTCGTCACTCTGTATCACTCTTTATCTCATCACTCTGTATTTTGTCACTCTGTATCACTCTTTATCTCGTCACTCTGTATCACTCTTTATCTCATCACTCTGTATTTTGTCACTCTGTATCACTCTTTATCTCGTCACTCTTTATCTCGTCACTCTGTATCACTCTTTATCTCGTCACTCTGTATCACTATCTCGTCACTCTGTATCACTCTTTATCTCGTCACTCTTTATCTCGTCACTCTGTATCACTCTATCTTGTCACTCTGTATCACTCTTTATCTCATCACTCTGTATCACTCTTTATCTCATCACTCTGTATCACTCTGTATCTCGTCACTGTATCTCGTCACTCTGTATCTCGTCACTCTGTATCTCGTCAATCTATCACTCTTTATCTCGTCACTCTGTATCTCGTCACTCTTTATCTCGTCACTCTTTATCTCGTCACTCTGTATCTCGTCACTCTGTATCTCGTCACTCTTTATCTCGTCACTCTGTATCTCGTCACTCTGTATCTCGTCACTCTGTATCTCATCTCCTGTTTGAAGGCTTCATTTTCACCATCTTCCAGAATCTCCTGGGGAAAACCTCCTGGCTGTAAACCATTCACTCGTGACACACCTGGCACTGGAGGAGGCGGAGCTGGAGGCGGGGCTGATCCAGATGAAAGTGAAACGACAGGATCAAGAGGCAATGAAGGGGCGGGGTCTGGTTCAGAGACGAGGTCTGGTGCGGGGGGAGGTGCCGTAGCTGGAGGCTCCGCCCCCAATGGAGCTTTGGTGATGAAAGAGTTGATGGAGGAATAATGGGGGAAAACAAACATCATGAAAAAGACGGATGATGCTGCTGCTATTTTTACACTTTTTGTTACATGAATCTGTTCACCACAAGTAGCTTTACAGTAATTTTTATATTCTTTTCTGCTCACTCTGTAAAAGGTCATTAGCAGCCGCGGTGTGTGTGCAGGACGAAGGCACTTCACACATTAATCAGAAGACAGGATGCAGAGAAATATACAGGAAGGAAAAGTTAGATGTGTGAAGGTGAAGGTGACGAGACTGAGAGAGCAATAACAAACTGAAACCATACAGACACTAATATTAGTTATTCACAACGGTATTGCACTAATGTGTGCTCTAGGGGGCACTATCAATTAGTCTATACCCAATAACAGCTCAACACACTACCCCAACACACTACCCATGCTAAAGATTAGCCACTAGCATGATCTATGACCCTACACTGTACTAGCGTGCTGTGTTTTAGATGTTCAACAAACACACAACTGAGTGTCTACTCTACACCGTTATTTCCTATAAAGGTTTACCAGGAGTTGTTTGTGTTACAGGGGGCGGGGCAGGGGATTGCCCGAGGGGCGGAGTCACAGATGCTGCTACAACTTCATTGACAGAGGCTTCGCACCAATCACAGAGAGAGATCAGAAGAGAAGAGAGTCAAAATATGAGTGTGTAAGCAACAAGTACACACATTCATACTCACACACACACACACACACACACACTCACTCACACACACACACACACTCATACTCACACACACACACACACACACACAGTATTAAATATATTAAAACAAACAGACACTTTGTGATGTCACACTGGTGACCAATCAGCAGCTTTGCTTATGAATCCCGCCCACTTTCCTTTCCCCACTTCCATTTCCCATTTCCCTCTTTTCTGTATTAATTTTTAAATTTCATTACTTCTTTCATGTTTATTTCAGCTTTCTCTTTCTCTCTTTCACACCTCCTTCTCTTTCTTTCTTTTCCAGTCACTCGTTCTGTCTTTCAGCACATGACCAGACTGATTCCAGGACACAAAATAAATAAAGAAATAAATCAACACAGAAAGACTAAAGGATCAGCTGGTAAGTAAAGGAAGGACGACAGACTTCAACTAGCAGCAGAAAGAAAAGACAGCGAGGACAACACCGGGGCCGGTAAAAGCTGAGAGGGCAGACACACACACACACACAGACGTACACTCTACACACCTTCGTATGCCTCTGCCACGCCCTCTCCTCCATCTGGGAAAAGACGGAGTGAAGAACAAAACACTCACTAGAGTAACACATCTGCGTCTCTGAGGTGGGGTCAGTTACATCCTAACTGTCCTTTAGTTCCTGGATTCTCGTGAACGATCTAAACGGCTCTAAAGCAGACCAACTCTGAGGCACAGGACTGCCAGAAAAATGTAAATAAATCAACAAGAGCAGACGAGGATACTCACTCCTGTCCATAGAGCCCTTTGGAGGAACCTGCGGTAACTGACGACCTCTTCGAGCCGACGCCGGCGTTGCCGAGGGACTCGTTTGGACCGATCCAGCTCGAGGATTCGCCCTAAAGCACAAACACCAATTTTTTTTACTCACTTTATTAAAACAGGAGCGAGCGCTCACATCAGATCAGATCTCATGTAAACCGGCGCCGCAGCCGAGGCCGAGAGACCACGCTCGGAAAAAAAAGAAATAAAATTGACAAAATTAAATTACAGGGAAAACTTTTAAGACATTTATTTACAGCATAAAGAGCAAAATATTTATTATATTTAATTAAAAATAACGTTTCATGTAGAGTTTTGGCACAGATTATATGATTGTGTATTGATTAGTGAAGGTTTCATTTAAATATAATAATAATAATAATAATAATAATAATAATAATAATAATAATAAAGTTAAGAAGCACACTGCAAAAAAAAAAAATCTTAGCAGGTTCACACAGCTTAATTAACATATTACTGTCAACAATACCATCATTATTAACAATATTTCTGATTATTAGCTCTGTAAAATATTATTTAATCTGGATCTAGACACAATACACTGAATTTTTTTTTTTAAGAAAATCTGAAAAAATATTTTAAATGTTTTCTTTTTATATATATATATTTTTTTATTTTTTTTTAATAATAATAATAATACAAATAATAATAATGATAATAATAATAATAATTTTTTTATTAAACATTTTTATGATGTTTTACCTGCTAAGACTCATTCAGTGCAGTTATTTATTAAATTTTAATAAGCAAAAATTGTGAAAAGTGTTAATCATTTGGCAAAAAAGAAAACATTAGGGAGGAGAAACAAAAATAATAATAAGTGAAGTCACAATAATTGAGAAACACAAGTACCACAATCGAGCGAACACTTCAGGACTCCACATATTTGACCGTGTCAGTGCATGCAGTCTCAGCGGGAAAATATGGTGCAGTCCAGTGCATTTTAGCTGCCGGACTTAAGCGACCAGCTAAAAAATGCATCTTAAATAAACTAGAAATGATCTTCATAGCACCTTCTGAGCATCAGGTTACGGTCACGTGCCGTCTCCGGAGGTCACGTAACGCAAGATAAGCATAAGGGGGTTTGATTAAATCGTACGAATAAACATCTCAGAAAGACGCGATCGCGATCGGTCAGTCAGTAACCGTCTCAGAAGGAGTTATGAAGTCGGAAACAGGAGCAGTTTTAAACAAGAACCACAGCTCGGGAAATGGCTGCAAGGAGGAAAGTAAGAAGCCGCGCACATCCTTTAGCAACTTTAGCGCAGCCGATGGGCCGTGAAACGAAAACGGGATGCTGTTCAACAACAAATGATAATGTTAGTACATTCAAATTAAGACAGAAAAAAAGTCAAGGGGAAAAAAAAAGCAAAAGACAGGATGCCAGGGTCACACCATTATATCCCGGAAGAATATAAGTAGTGTGTCTTTAAATAAACACAAAAACGTTAGTTTGGAAACCACCACCATCACGTGATCTAGTCTACAAATAAACACAAAGCAAAAAAAGACAAAAAACGTGGGCGGGGTATGGTTTGGAGTTAGTCGCCGTGATTGGTCAGGATCACCTCGTTAAGGCAGGAGAGGGAGGGGCGGATCTCCTGGAGGGTAAAGACGGCATGGACCTCATGTAGGACGGTTCGGGACGCTCGGACGAGCGCGAGCGAGTGTAGAAGTGTCTCTCCATCATCGGACGCTGGTCGGCTGACCTCGACCTGTAATGTCTGTCCGGTGTGGCGCGAGCGTACCTGCGGAAACGTTCATCAAACATGGCTACTTATTGGCACGAGCGAGAACCTTCTGGAACTTTTTTACACACAAACCCCCATGCTGCTGTGAAAATAACGTTTTTACAGGAAGTTCATGCGGAAGCTGCGGCATTGCTTCTCTGCGACCAGAAAAAAAAAACAGAAAACAACTTATGAAGGAAGAGGTTTGTGTTAGCAAACAAAACTCTGAGCAACCTGTAGAGAGGGAAAGGTCATGTGAAGAAAAAAAAAAGAAGCGCTTAGCGTCTTTATGAGGGTAAACTGTACTAGCACGCTAGTCTACTTCACCACAGGATTACCTCAAATCCTCCTCAAACGCTTCGTGGCTAACTGGAAACTCCGGTATATGATCCTCTCTGGAGCAAAATGTGGAAAAACAGCACTCCTGTTAACGTCTTTTAATTAGTGTTTATCTGTACTGACTGCATGAAAAAAATGGTGGGGCAACTACACTAAGGTGTTAGCTGAAATGCTAGTGGTGTAGCTGATACCTTTCTGCATCTGTAGAAGGCTCGATTTCTATCTTGGGGCAGTTCCTGATGTAGAGACCAAATTTAGTGTTAACATCATAAAATGGTGGGAAGATGGATTGAAAGTGTGAAAGAGAAAAATAAATGTGTTGATGTGCAGCAAAGGTGACAAACGTCTGGGTCTCATCTGAAAAATCAGTTTATATTGAAATTGCTTCACTATAATCATGTGAAGCGGATATAAATATAATTCTGAAAAAAATAGCGGTGTTGCCCACTAGGGGGCAGTAAAAGTACAGACACGGACAATACCGTGCTGTGGAGGCTGTAAACACGTCTGATTCCTAAAGACACGCTGGCCGAGCAGTGCAAAACACAATAACTAAAATAAAACAACATATCAGAAAACAAAATAACAAATCCGAAAACACAAGCACAATTCAGACGGAGCGGAAAAGGTAGGTACGGTTTGTGAACGGAATTCTTCCATCTGATTGGACGAGACATGGGTCACTCAGGAGCTACAGGATGTCCAGCAGTAGAAAGTGGATTGGTGTGTGTATGAACACAGCTCTGCTCTTATAGCGCTCCTTACATCCTTTAATCTGGAATAGTTTGGTCTTCCTAACATTCCTGGTGTGTTTTTAGAGATCACAAACTAATCTTTACTCCATGATACACTATCAGTATATCCATCAAACTGACCATATGAACGTCCTTCCTCACAGTAGCGCTGAATGAACTCCATTTTCCTATAGAGATGCATATATATGTTGGTTATTTTCTTTAAAATGGTGTAAAGTGAGAGCAGAACTCCACACATGTACAAGAAATAAAGTTAGATACACAATTTCCTACTTCCTGTATATCCTGAGTGACCGATGTCCCGTCCAATCAGAGGTCAGAATTCCATTCGCTAACTATACCTAGCTCTTCCTCTTTGAATCGTCCTTGTGTTTCTGGACTTCTTGTTGTGTTTTGCGCTTCTCAGCCACCGTGGAAAGAAATGATTTTCTCACGGGAACTAAAAATAAAATCAAGTAACAATTATTCAGCCTGAGTTACAGGTGGTTTTTTACACATTTCAGGCTTTACAGATGATTCTGTGGAAAAAATAAATGGTTAAATAGATAAAAGGAAGAAAAAGAAATGATGATAATAGAACAAGACAACAGACTACTTCAACTTCCAAACTTGTTTTTTTTAAAGAAATAAAAGTCTGAAAATAGACCTAATGTTGTTGATCTTTCAGCTGCTCCCTATGTGTGTGAGGGGTCGCCACAGCCGACCAACAATTTGGCACAGGTTTTACACCAGTTGCCCTTCCTGACACAACTCTCCCATTTTATCCGGGCTTGGGACCGGCACTGCATCCAGTGGCTGGGAATCAAACCCAGGCCTTCCGCATGGTTGGTGAGAAACCTACCACTGAACCACCAATCACTGTTTCCTGCTCATTATTTAACAGTAAGCAGATGTGTGAGATTTATATTGATCGTGTCAGGTGCTTTAACACCGTCGTAACTCCTCATGTCTGATCCCTTCAACCGAACAGTGGGATCAGATGGATCGGATTGGATCTAAAAGGTTTCGCGGGAGCGTGTGAGTGCAGCTCGAGTGCTCAGTGTCATTACAGCCGAAAGGACCAACTAAGAAACTCTGAAACTCAACATCTAAATTGTCCAGATTTTCACTCATGCTGCAGTCAGTAATATGATTTATAATGAAAATTGTCATAACAAATCAGAAGAGATGGAAGAAGAGCTCTGTAAAAGCAGCGTGTTTATGTGTTGCGTAGGTGAAGGTCACAAAATTGCGTTGTTTGTTTTTAGGTTTTAAAGCTTTGACACCTCTGATGTACAACAACAGAACTGATGGTTGATGAACAGAATAAAAGAGTGGAGCTCAGATGATGAAGTCTGCATGGAGTTTGTGGGATTCTTACCTGTAATCCTCTAAGGATCCATTCATGACGTGATTAGGCCACGGTGAGGGAACGTGATTAGGGCCATTGTAATGTCTTTTTGTGGAGGAGGAGGAAGAGGAGAATGAGATGAAGATAGGAAATGAAGACGTAGACGGATAAAACCTTCTTATGCTTTCTGTACAACATGAGCTAATAATGAAATATAAAGCATGTCGCTTTTACTGAGGACGCGGTACAGAGACCAGCTAAGAGCTAACGTCTTTCCCAAAACGGACAGAACTGTGGCTTTTAGTTGAGCTGTATATCTATTCACACATTAATTTTACCCCCATTTCTGGTCTTAAACTGTTTACCTGAAGCCTTTTCCCCCACAGGAAAAATGTACATAGCTAGCATAAAACCTGACACGTTAGCTAGCTTAAGTTACGTAGTTAACTAGCTTGTTTTTTAACACTGGAGCTAATTTCTAGCAAGAACATAACACATTCTGCTAATAGGACATTTGATTCTGGTTAAGTCTCCTGATGAAAATACAATTATGATATTGAAAAATACTAAACTATTTAATGTCATGTGTAGTTTTTAAACAAACTTTAGAGCCTAATTAAAGCTGTAAAGCTGAACAGCGGGAATAGAAGCAACACTTTTTTGGGTTTTTGTTTTTTTTTTGCTAAAATTCTACTGTTTTACCTCTCAGGAGATTCATACGAGTCGCTGTAGACTGACATTCGCCTATCACGCCTCATCCTCCTGATCAGAAAACAACACACACACACACAGTCAGACAAATCTACACACTCCTATCCACTACTACAGCTACTGCTACCGCTACTGTAGACCATCGAGCTCCGACATGCTTAAGGTGAAGCTTTTAAAGGACAAAACTGAGACACGCAACAGCAAAAATATCAGTCTAAGCATTAAATCAGTAAATCTCAGCGAACAAGGTTTGAAAGCACCACGAGTTCTCCATGATCAAGACCCTGACGCTGAAGACACACAGCTCTGGGGGGCGGAGCTAAGGTCTAAGATGGTCTAATCTGACTGAGTCTGGTGCAGAAGTCAGGATGATGTCCAGGTTTAAGACAGGGAGAACAAATCCACACAACAACTATCACTCCTCCAGACGTGTTACTGAGTGAGGGAATAAAGCCAGCGAGAGTGATTTTTACTTAAAAGTCCAGAAAGTAAGACGTAAGAATGAAGGATCAAGAACAAAGCGTCCATCTTTATCACAAGGGATTGTTTTGCTAGTTTCCAAAAAATATAATTTAGAAATAAAAATAAACTCTGAATTCTGCTTTTGAAGTGGAATTAGATATCCCACAGTGGTGCTGAATTTGGTCAGAAGGTGTTGATTAGTTTTCTGTAACATCAGCTCTGACTGTACGCAGGTTTCTATTCACAAGCTCATGTTTCCATGGTAACAGCTCATTCATACGGTGCACCCGGGTTGACGAGTCTGTGTGAAGTTTTTAATCAGGAGACGTTTATGTAACCTGTATGGAAGGAGTCTCCAGTTTCAGCGTCAGAGGTTAAGCTGTGACTTTAAGTTTTCTGATATCTTCAGGACATCTTCAGGAGTTTACAGCACTTTGCGCTTCCTCTGTAACATGACGACTGTTTTCCCTCTCTGATTAGGGTTATGGCTCATTGTTACTTAATCATACTTCTGGACCTTTAGGATCACACACTGTAATCAGAAGCTCTGGCTTGTTTCCTCCTCACCCAGTAAACCCAGTAAAAAGCTTTCTACTCTCAACAGATCCTAATGTAAGCTGTCCAGCACAGGCTAATCTAATCAACACGACTATCCAGAAAACACCGAGACACAGAACCACGAGGGTTTAAGCTACCTCTCCAAACTACCATAAGCCCTGTCCGAGTGGCTTCGGGACAGCTTAGCTGAGCGCAACAGCTTCAGTGCATCTTCCCGATAGAGAGGGTACATGAGACTGCAAGTCACACACACACACACACACACACACCCCAGAACAGCGTCAGCTCCCTCGAATTACACACCCAAAGGACGGGATTTTGCCATGCACTGCATTTACTCCCAAGTGTGTGCTGTATAACACGCTGTTTAATAACATGTTAAAAAAATTCCATAAGAAGTTAGTTCTGAACAGTAAGGCTGGGGGCAGGGTTAGGGGAGGGGCTAGCTAAAATTGTTACTAAAATAAAAAAAGTTTGTTACTGTAATGAAATGTAAAGCTAGCAAGCTCATACATTTTTCCTTAGATCTTTTAAGAGGCTTATTTATTTATTTATTTACTTACTTACTTACTTACTTACTTATTTATTTAAACTAGTTCACTTTTCAGAGTTTTTTCTTTTTAATATTAAAATGTTATTTTTCTTCTCTCCACATGCAGGGGTGGAGTCTGAATAAAACAGAGGCGTGTCTCCTTTACACACTATTCTGCCCTTGTCCTAAAACACATTTTTATTGTGTGATTACATTGTAATTTTTCATAGCTAAAATTATAAATGAACTTGTGGATGCTTGGTCAGCTTCCTTCCAAAATCCTACCTGCATAACCCGATTCTGAATACAAGGTACCTAATACCCCCCCCCAAAAAAAAAACTGAATCTAATTAGCGGCAATAAGCTGTCAATCATCTAATACCAGGTGTGGGGGCAGGGCACTGCCTCTGTCCATCCTGTCCTGGTAACTCTCAGCTACACTGTACCTGTGGTCCTGGAAAGGCGTGTCGATGGTGTGATATCTGGTTCGGACTTGATGAAGGTGAGTGACTGAGGTTCTGTGGTCGCAGAGAAAAAAGAGAAGAGATGACCAGAGTGAAGAAAAAACTCAGGACAGAGACAGAGAGATCTGGAGAAATGACACACTGATGAATGAAGTAAAGAAGGGAGATGAAACTGACCTGTCACATGACCTCAGTAGACTAAACACACACTCTGTGTGTGTGTGTGTGTGTGTGTGTGTGTGTCGTGTATTTGGAACATTTCAGTACCCCAAATTTCAAATTTTATCCTGGAAGATGGTCTTTAAGCTCCATCTATAAACTTTCAGTGAGTCTGAGATTAAAGTAAAAGATTAAGAGATTAATAATTTAGTATAGCTTCGTTTATTTTACTTTCCCTTCCTTCCACTTTCTTTATTCACTCTCAAATGCTCTTTTCCACGTCCAGACTTCTTCTCTCATCCTGAGCTGAAGCAGGTCAGTGCTTTCATTTTTCTGAACAGAAATGAGTTCTAGATTCGATCAGGGGTTAATGTTAAGACCTCTACACTTTCACCTAATTTAATTCAGGTTACAGTGTCTCTGAGTAAAGGCTGTGGACTTGTGACCTGTTACCATGACAACAACAAAATCGGTTCTCTGCATTCTTGATTTCCTGTTTCTGTCCTCTACGTCGTGCAGGGGTGGACAAAATAACGTAAACACAATGTGGCCAAAAGTATGTGAACCCCTGACCTTTAGACCCAAATGTTACCACAAAGTTAGAAGCACACAACAGTCTGGAGTCATTGTATGCTTTAATATTCATTTTTTTTCCCTTCAGTGGCACTATGAGGCCCAAACTCTGCTCCATGGGTGTGGGACATGGTGTGGTGGTTGGAGAAAGTGGAAGAACTGGAGTGTCCTGCTTAGAGCCCTGACTCAGACTCATAACCACTAAACACCTTTGGGATGAACTGGAACTGGAGTCTCCTCAACTTCCCAAGTCTGATCTCACTGGATCTTCTGGAGCGGAAGGAACACAAATCCACACAGCCACAATCCAAACCTTCTGAGAAGAGTGGAGCTGATTATAGCAGCAAAGGGAATAAATCTGGAATGAGATGTTCACCAAGCACTTGTGGATGTGATGTAATAGAGAGTAGGCTGATGCTTTGCCTCCAGAACAGCTTTATATCTTCCCGGAATGATGCAGCATAAGTCTTAAATGGTTTGTGGTGGGATGCTGGACCTTCTTGAAATGTTCCCGTTTAAGGTGGAGATCAACTTGTCAGTCCGAATTCCAGAACTTTCCAGAAAGCTGTAATGAGGAGCAAATCT
>NC_080733.1:18747455-18767455 GCF_019097595.1 Hemibagrus wyckioides
ATCCTCACACCCTACCCTCACACTGTACTCTCATACTGTATCCTCACACCCTACCCTCACACTGTACTCTCATACTGTATCCTCACACCCTACCCTCACACTGTACTCTCATACTGTATCCTCACACCCTACCCTCACACTGTACTCTCATACTGTATCCTCACACCCTACCCTCACACTGTACTCTCATACTGTATCCTCACACCCTACCCTCACACTGTACTCTCATACTGTATCCTCACACCCTACCTTCACACTGTACTCTCATACTGTATCCTCACACCCTACCCTCACACTGTACTCTCATACTGTATCCTCACACCCTACCCTCACACTGTACTCTCATACTGTATCCTCACACCCTACCCTCACACTGTACTCTCATACTGTATCCTCACACCCTACCCTCACACTGTACTCTCATACTGTATCCTCACACCCTACCCTCACACTGTACTCTCATACTGTATCCTCACACCCTACCCTCACACTGTACTCTCATACTGTATCCTCACACCCTACCCTCACACTGTACTCTCATACTGTATCCTCACACCCTACCCTCACACTGTACTCTCATACTGTATCCTCATACCCTACCCTCACACTGTACTCTCATACTGTATCCTCACACCCTACCCTCACACTGTACTCTCATACTGTATCCTCACACCCTACCCTCACACTGTACTCTCATACTGTATCCTCATACCCTACCCTCACACTGTACTCTCATACTGTATCCTCACACCCTACCTTCACACTGTACTCTCATACTGTATCCTCACACCCTACCCTCACAGTGTACTCTCATACTGTATCCTCACACCCTACCCTCACACTGTACTCTCATACTGTATCCTCACACCCTACCCTCACACTGTACTCTCATACTGTATCCTCATACCCTACCCTCACACTGTACTCTCATACTGTATCCTCATACCCTACCCTCACACTGTACTCTCATACTGTATCCTCACACCCTACCCTCACACTGTACTCTCATACTGTATCCTCACACCCTACCCTCACACTGTACTCTCATACTGTATCCTCATACCCTACCCTCACACTGTACTCTCATACTGTATCCTCACACCCTACCCTCACACTGTACTCTCATACTGTATCCTCACACCCTACCCTCACACTGTACTCTCATACTGTATCCTCATACCCTACCCTCACACTGTACTCTCATACTGTATCCTCATACCCTACCCTCACACTGTACTCTCATACTGTATCCTCACACCCTACCCTCACACTGTACTCTCATACTGTATCCTCATACCCTACCCTCACACTGTACTCTCATACTGTATCCTCATACCCTACCCTCACACTGTACTCTCATACTGTATCCTCATACCCTACCCTCACACTGTACTCTCATACTGTATCCTCACACCCTACCCTCACACTGTACTCTCATACTGTATCCTCACACCCTACCCTCACACTGTACTCTCATACTGTATCCTCACACCCTACCCTCACACTGTACTCTCATACTGTATCCTCACACCCTACCCTCACACTGTACTCTCATACTGTATCCTCACACCCTACCCTCACACTGTACTCTCATACTGTATCCTCATACCCTACCCTCACACTGTACTCTCATACTGTATCCTCACACCCTACCCTCACACTGTACTCTCATACTGTATCCTCACACCCTACCCTCACACTGTACTCTCATACTGTATCCTCACACCCTACCCTCACACTGTACTCTCATACTGTATCCTCATACCCTACCCTCACACTGTACTCTCATACTGTATCCTCATACCCTACCCTCACACTGTACTCTCATACTGTATCCTCACACCCTACCCTCACACTGTACTCTCATACTGTATCCTCACACCCTACCCTCACACTGTACTCTCATACTGTATCCTCACACCCTACCCTCACACTGTACTCTCATACTGTATCCTCATACCCTACCCTCACAGTGTACTCTCATACTGTATCCTCACACCCTACCCTCACACTGTACTCTCATACTGTATCCTCATACCCTACCCTCACACTGTACTCTCATACTGTATCCTCATACCCTACCCTCACACTGTACTCTCATACTGTATCCTCATACCCTACCCTCACACTGTACTCTCATACTGTATCCTCACACCCTACCCCCACACTGTACTCTCATACTGTATCCTCATACCCTACCCTCACACTGTACTCTCATACTGTATCCTCACACCCTACCCTCACACTGTACTCTCATACTGTATCCTCACACCCTACCCTCACACTGTACTCTCATACTGTATCCTCACACCCTACCCTCACAGTGTACTCTCATACTGTATCCTCATACCCTACCCTCACACTGTACTCTCATACTGTATCCTCACACCCTACCCTCACACTGTACTCTCATACTGTATCCTCACACCCTACCCTCACAGTGTACTCTCATACTGTATCCTCATACCCTACCCTCACAGTGTACTCTCATACTGTATCCTCATACCCTACCCTCACACTGTACTCTCATACTGTATCCTCACACCCTACCCTCACACTGTACTCTCATACTGTATCCTCACACCCTACCCTCACAGTGTACTCTCATACTGTATCCTCATACCCTACCCTCACAGTGTACTCTCATACTGTATCCTCATACCCTACCCTCACACTGTACTCTCATACTGTATCCTCACACCCTACCCTCACAGTGTACTCTCATACTGTATCCTCATACCCTACCCTCACACTGTACTCTCATACTGTATCCTCACACCCTACCCTCACACTGTACTCTCATACTGTATCCTCACACCCTACCCTCACACTGTACTCTCATACTGTATCCTCACACCCTACCCTCACACTGTACTCTCATACTGTATCCTCACACCCTACCCTCACACTGTACTCTCATACTGTATCCTCACACCCTACCCTCACACTGTACTCTCATACTGTATCCTCATACCCTACCCTCACACTGTACTCTCATACTGTATCCTCACACCCTACCCTCACACTGTACTCTCATACTGTATCCTCACACCCTACCCTCACACTGTACTCTCATACTGTATCCTCATACCCTACCCTCACACTGTACTCTCATACTGTATCCTCACACCCTACCCTCACAGTGTACTCTCATACTGTATCCTCATACCCTACCCTCACACTGTACTCTCATACTGTATCCTCACACCCTACCCTCACACTGTACTCTCATACTGTATCCTCACACCCTACCCTCACAGTGTACTCTCATACTGTATCCTCATACCCTACCCTCACACTGTACTCTCATACTGTATCCTCACACCCTACCCTCACACTGTACTCTCATACTGTATCCTCACACCCTACCCTCACACTGTACTCTCATACTGTATCCTCACACCCTACCCTCACACTGTACTCTCATACTGTATCCTCATACCCTACCCTCACACTGTACTCTCATACTGTATCCTCACACCCTACCCTCACACTGTACTCTCATACTGTATCCTCACACCCTACCCTCACAGTGTACTCTCATACTGTATCCTCACACCCTACCTTCACACTGTACTCTGTACTCTCATACTGTATCCTCACACCCTACCTTCACACTGTATTCCCATACTGTACTATTATTCCATACTCTCACACCATACACTCACACTGTACCCCCAGACTATACCCTCATACTGTCTCATACTGAACTATTATTCCACAGCCTCATACCCTACCTTCACTTTCATAATGTACCCTTATACCCTATTCTTAGACAGTACCCTGTTACTCTACCCACACATTGTACCTTCATCCCCTATCCCCATACTCTATTCTCAACTCTATATACCCCCTCCTGCAAAATTCTTACACCTAACTCACCTCTCCAAGAAACTCGCTCTCCTCCTCTCGTACCCGTGCCTGGTCCCACAGCGTGATCTCCAGCATTCGTTCTCTGAACTCGCGCCTGTGCACAGGCGAGTACATGAACGTCTGGTTCCACTTAGGCTCTAGCGACTTCTTGACTGTTTTCGTTCTTCTCTTGCTTTTGTCACTGAACAGGAATTAAAATAGAGATAAGGTTTAACATCATAACACACAAAACCTCATAGACATGCTGCTATGCTATCTGTTAATTACTCTAGATCTAACTGGTTTTAATGGAAATGTTAAAATTATAAAGCTAAAAATTTCGGGAGCAGAAACTCTGCACCTTCTGTCAGGAAGGAAGTATATTTTAACATAAGGGTTCCTGGGACGGCCATCCTCTCGGGCAGGCAGGTCTTTGGCGCCCAAAACGGTGACGATGAGCTGGTGTCCCACTTTGTCGTACCACAGCTTAACCTTAAAGAAAGCAGAGGTGAATTAGCAGGTCTTTGCTTGGAAGATAGGGCACTGCATGCATACTGTGGTTTTCTAAAAGAAGTTCCACATCCGAAATACACACATTGAGCTATTTTATCACTACTTATTCTCCTGGAGTCATAAACTAGGACGTAATGCAGGTGGAGATGTTACTCCTAACACTAACTACATGTACTGTGAAATTTATTTTCCTATAATTTTGAACTAAAAATCAATCCAGTGGAAGTCTGATGTTAGAGCGTGTTACAGGATCTAGCAGACTGAAAATTTCAAGGATATTTCAAATATTTTTTTAATGAAGATGAAAGTTCCATCTAGCTTTTCCATAAATATTCCTCAGTTACGTTCCTTGAGTTACCTTAAACTGCACAGTAAAACAAGAAAAATACTAAAAGGCCCAAAACAGGATTTTTAAACTACGAGCCCTCTCTTCAGCTATTAATAAAAAACAATAAAAATAATACACTTCATCAGTAAGCAAGTTTATGTCCCTGACGTTTTCGCACTATTTTAGTGAAATGACAGAGTTTAGACCACAAGGCAATTTGAATTTGGAACACAGATTCGAAGTTCAAACTTTATAAAGCTAGTTCTGCCCCTTGTGCCATATGTGCTGCCCCTGCTTTAACCAATCAGGGTAAAAATACTTCTCTACCTGCACGTCAGTTCAGAATGCTCCATTTTTTAACTGTGGCTTTGGAGGGATGCTCAGACTGGATTTGGAGTCTTAAAACAGCTAGTTTCAGGACAAAAACTCTGAATCTACACTGACCAGGTATAACATTATTGTGTTGGTCCCCCTTTTGCTGCCAAAACAGCCCTGTCCCGTCATGCACTGTGTATTCTGACACCTTTCTATCAGAACCAGCATTAACCTTTTCAGCAACCTTTGGCCATCCATGACCCTGTCGCCAGTTCACCACTGTTCCTCCCTTGGACCACTTTCCAAGTCCAAGGAACACCCCACAAGAGCTGCAGTTTTGGAGATGTTCTGATCCAGTGGTCTAGCCATCACAATTTGGCCCTTTTCAAACTAGCTGAAATCCTTATGCTTGTCCATTTTTCCTGCTTCTAACATCAACTTTGAGGACAAAATGTTCACTTGCTGCCTAATATATCCCACCCACTAACAGGTGCCATGATGAGGAGATACTCAGTCTTATTCACTTCACCTCTCACTGGTCATAATGTTATGCCTGATCGGTGTACCTCTAAGCAAAAACTCAGCTGTAAACAAGTGTGCAGTAAAAGATGACTCAAGACACAAAACTAGAAAACAGAGAGCTAGCAAAATATTCCAGTGATAAATGATCATAAATCATCCGATATGAACTCACTCTAACACCTAGAGACACTTTCAAAGCCTGACAATCCAACTCAAAGGCATCAAAACAAGACTGGCAAAAGGAAAGACTCCAAAAATAATAGAGAACTTGGAAAAAAATGACAAAATGCTTGAATAGGGTGCATGATAAATCCTTTTTTGTTTTTTTTGGAACCGACATTTGGAAAGAGCTTTGAAAGTCACTCATGCTTAACTAACTCATACACTCACTGTGAATAAACTACAGCCTGATCTACAGAAAGAAATAAGAAATTTTTTTTAAAGAAGGGGCAAAAACCAGAAGGCCGCTTGAAAGTTGAGTGAACATCTGTGAGGCGTTTGTTTGTTTTAAGACTTTGTAAGTCTTCATAGAATTTGCCCATCCTTTGTGACAAATCACTAAAACTAATAGAAACATGGCTCTATAGATCTATAAAGCGAACACTGCTCTAAAAATACTTCAGAATTAGCATGCAGCAAAGCAAGAAAATGCATTCTGTACAAACTAGAGCAATCCAGGCTGCTTCAAACGTGGAAAAAAAGCGTCAAGGGGGAGGAAATTCAGTGCAAACAAATTGTACCGTTCGATTTCTGTACTGATTTGATTAATTATTCAATCAAACCAAACTGGTCTTCCATGTGAGCAACTTCTGGCAGAATTTCGAAGGTCACACTTGCCAATGTTTGCATGTAGGAGTCATTTCAAACGCAATAACAATGTTGTTATCAATTTCTGTTGGTACAATTTGTTCATTTCATCTTTGGGCTCTAGAGCTGCAGCCAGGTCTTCATTGGAAAATGCAATTTCATGTCGAAAAATGGGACTTTTACAGCAACCTTCTCATTGCAACATGAGAAAATTTTCACAAGATAAAGTGTGTGTCCTTTAAGGAGCATTTCAGAAATTTGATACATGTTATTTTCTGGACTACGAGCTGTCACAAAAATTTAACATGCACTAAATCGAAGCTTTAACAAACTTTTTAAAGAAAAGCCAAAATAATAATATGCATGCAGCTGTATGTCACAGTAATGCCAACCGCTAAAATAATGAATCTTATAGCCGCATAAATAAGACAGCAACTTATACTTTACATAGACAGGACTTTTAATCCTGAGAATAAAGTAGTAATTTATAGTCCTGAGAATAAAGTAGTAACTTAAGCCGAGTTCACACTACAGGATTTTAAGCCCGATTTGCAAATTAACGAGCTGGCCGACAGATCGGTCAGTGATCGTGGGAAAATCAGCGGGTGATCAGCGCTCGGCAATCTTTATGTGTGATCTACTCAACGACGCCTCAAAGAGACTCGCAGACAAAATCCAGATATCTGGCATGTTAAATATCTGGGACGGTCGGCCGACTCCACATCACGTGGTGTCAATGGTGGCTACGACCTCCAGCCAATGAGAGAGCAAGTCAACAGAGTTGCGAGTTGTTGTCAGATGGTGTGGTGTGCGACGCCCTCTTGTGGATCATTTACGAAGCGTCGCGTAGTGTGAACACCACAAGGACAAAAAGACATACAGTGAAGTCATGTAGTCTGAACAGCAAAGCGAGCTGCAGACGGTTAAAGTCTTGTAGTGTGAACTAGCTTTAATGGTCCTGAGAATAAAGTAGTACTAATTTATAGTCCTGTGAATAAAGTATTACCTTATAGTCCAGAGATTAAAGTAGTAACTTCCTGAGATTTAAGTAGTAACTTATAGTCCGGAGAATAAGGTTGTATCTCTTTGTGAAGAAAATAAGACAATATCTTATTATCTTGGAAAAAGGTATGTCATATTATATACTACAGGAAATACTGTGTCTTGTAGTCTTGAAACGGAGGTATTATTTTATATTGCAGTCTATACTGTAGTTCTCTAGTCCTGGATGTAAGGAGGGATATTACATTCCTGAAAAAAATAAGGTAATATCGAATAGTCCAGAAAATATGTCAATAGTGCAGGAGATACTGTGAATGTCTGTTTCAAAATCAGAGCAAGAGAGGAAAAATCCCCTTTCAAGTTGCAAGGAAAAGCAATCGTCTATGTCCCATGGCCATTCTGAATCCATCAAACCATTTAAAGAGACTTAGGTAGAAGAGTTCAAACCCTATATGAAATAAAAAACAAAACAACAAACGCTTCAATCAGAACAATGCTGTTTGTCTCTTTAAACTCCTCAGTGTAGGTCAGTAAATCATGCAGGTTCTTCCAGACCCTCAGCAAGATGGAGTTTAATAGGTTAAAAGTGATAATATTAGGTATAAAATAAAGCGTCTATGGATATGAGCTAGCAATAAGAAAAAGGAAACTCAAACGGTGAGAAATGAAGAGCAGAGATTTGAAATGCTGCCATTTTCCTGCTATGCATTTTCCAAATATCGTAGAAAGGAAGAGAAAGGAGTCAGAGAGAAAAAAAGTGTGTATCAGTCAGACCGGTGCCGTTACCTGGACCCTAGGGACAAAAGGCGTGGTTCTTCTATTAAGGCATGGACTCTGGGTAAGCAAAATTAACAAAGAAAAGAAACAAAAAATGCCATAAAACTAAAACAAATGCTTAGAAAATCAAAAAACCACACAGCTGAGAGGAGATTTAGACCCAATTTCAATCATTTACACAAACTTTGAGACATCACAGGAACAGCAAGTAGGCAGGAGAACTGTACTTTCTGTACACTTCTATTATTATTATTATTATTATTATTATTATTATTATTACAATAATTATTACTTACTATACTACAATACTTTATATAATATATTCAATAATACTATCCTAATATTATTCTTATTGTTATTTTAATATAAAAGTCTACAGTGTGACAAAAAATTATTTTCATTTATGTAAAAAATCTGTTTTTAAGAGTCCTCGTTTTTTTTTTTTTTTGTAGATTAAATCTCCCTCATTCCAAATTAAAAATAATGAATAAATAAACCCATGAAGAAGCACAGCACAGCAAAGACTCCGAAGCTCTCGTCTGGATTAAATATAAATAAATTCCAGATAAATTCCAGCACATGTATAATCTGCTGCTACAAAACATCGGCACATAAAATAAATAAAGCCAGGCGTCATGTTTTAGCAATAACTGTACTGTCCGCACAGGGGGCGCCATAACCCATGTGCTGGACTGTGAATCTTTTAAACATTTACACTACCGTAATAAATAAGTTAAAACCATAGTTACATGCTATTAATTAATGGACTTGATGAGAAACATGTAATAACTAAGAATCCTAATCCTAACAAACTAGTCCTAATCCTGTAGCTTAAAGTAGCATGATAGGAACTCACTGAAAGTTGTCCAGACAGATACTGTGGAGCATCACGAAGGACGCCGGGACTCATGGGAGACGTGACGGAAATGGACGGACCCATCTTCTGCGATTCGAATGAGCTCGAACCTGAGGAGGGTGAATAAGGGCGACGATTAGACCTGTTACTTTACATTTCCTGTTGTATTTATATAAGATTCCTGGATTGCAGCACTCACTGGATTCCAGCTGTCCATGTGTGCTCTCTGATATTCTGGGTACGTCACTGCAAAAGGAAATATTAAAAGGGTAAAAAATTTAAATTTAATTTCATTATCATTATTATTATTATTATTATTATTATTATTATTATTGTAATACTTGAGTTATATATATTTAGATGGCATGGCCTTGTAATTATTCTACATGTGTATTCTATATGTTTATGACACAGGGCCATATATACTGGAGGTATATATTGTATCAGAGAAGTACATGAATATAATGCAGGAGTGTATTCTAAGAGAGTATTGTAATATAATACAGGAGCATATGATAACAGAGTACTTTAGTAATACACTAATATAGTACACATTAATAATACATGACTCACCCGATGGGCCGTGAGACCAGAAGCTCAACCTGCGGCTCCGGTTTGGACTCGAGAATAATATTATAAACTTCCTTAAAGGTGGCTCCCTGAAGAACCCTGCCATTCCACTCCAGAACCTGATCACCTGCAGACAGAAACTGCTGTCAGGACATAATGTCAATTTATCACTTTGTGAAGTTCCTGTGAAGTCCTCTCACTTAACAATTTTAGTTTGTGTGTGTGTGTGTGTGTTTACCTGGTCGGAGATGGCCAACTGTATCTGCTAAGCTTCCTCTTTTCACTTTGGTAATAAAAGCGCAAAGCTGACCAGATTCAGTCATTTTCCCTCCTACCACCTGTGGAGCAAAATCATGTTATGTTTCTAAAAAGAAATGCATTCATCACAGGGGTATAAAATATTAAAAGTCCAGCATAGGGGGTAAAATACTAATCACTGATAAACACATACACTCCAGGGTGTGAAGTACTAATCACAGGGCTGTAAAATACTAATCACTGATGAACACATCCATCAGAGGGTGTTTAAAATACTATTCACTGGACACATCCATCACAGGGCTGTAAAATACTAATCACTGATAAACACATCCACTACTGAGCATAAAATACTAATCACTGATAAACACATCCACTACTGGGCGTAAAATACTAATCACTGATAAACACATCCACTACTGGGCGTAAAATACTAATCACTGATAAACACATCCATCACAGGGCTGTAAAATACTAATCACTGATAAACACATCCATCACAGGGCTGTAAAATACTAATAACTGATAAACACATCCATCACAGGGGGTGTAAAATACTAAACACTGATAACACATCTATCACTGGGGTATAAAATACTAATCACTGATAAACACATCCATCACAGGGCTGTAAAATACTAATCACTGATACACACATCCATCACAGGGCTGTAAAATACTAATCACTGATAAACACATCCATCACAGGGCTGTAAAATACTAATCACTGATACACACATCCATCACAGGGGGTGTAAAATACTAATCACTGATAAACACATCCATCACAGGGCTGTAAAATACTAATCACTGATAAACACATCCATCACAGGGCTGTAAAATACTAATCACTGATAAACACATCCATCACAGGGCTGTAAAATACTAATCACTGATAAACACATCCATCACAGGGCTGTAAAATACTAATCACTCATAAACACATCCATCACAGGGGGTGTAAAATACTAAACACTGATAACACATCTATCACAGGGCTGTAAAATACTAATCACTGATAAACACATCTATCCCTGGGGTATAAAATACTAATCACTGATAAACACATCCATCACAGGGCTGTAAAATACTAATCACTGATAAACACATCCATCACAGGGCTGTAAAATACTAATCACTGATAAACACATCCACTATTGGGGGTAAAATACTAATCACTGATAAACACATCCATCACAGGGCTGTAAAATACTAATCACTGATAAACACATCCATCACAGGGCTGTAAAATACTAATCACTGATAAACACATCTATCACTGGGGTATAAAATACTAATCACTGATAAACACATCCATCACAGGGCTGTAAAATACTAATCACTGATAAACACATCCATCACAGGGCTGTAAAATACTAATCACTGATAAACACATCCATCACAGGGCTGTAAAATACTAATCACTGATAAACACATCCACTATTGGGGGTAAAATTCTAATCACTGATAAACACATCCATCACAGGGCTGTAAAATACTAATCACTGATAAACACATCCACTACTGGGCGTAAAATACTAATCACTGATAAACACATCCATCACAGGGCTGTAAAATACTAATCACTGATAAACACATCCATCACAGGGGGTGTAAAATACTAAACACTGATAACACATCTATCACAGGGCTGTAAAATACTAATCACTGATAAACACATCTATCACTGGGGTATAAAATACTAATCACTGATAAACACATCCATCACAGGGCTGTAAAATACTAATCACTGATAAACACATCCATCACAGGGCTGTAAAATACTAATCACTGATAAACACATCCATCACAGGGCTGTAAAATACTAATCACTGATAAACACATCCATCACAGGGCTGTAAAATACTAATCACTGATAAACACATCCATCACAGGGGGTGTAAAATACTAATCACTGATAAACACATCCATCACAGGGCTGTAAAATACTAATCACTGATAAACACATCCATCACAGGGCTGTAAAATACTAATCACTGATAAACACATCCATCACAGGGCTGTAAAATACTAATCACTGATAAACACATCCATCACAGGGCTGTAAAATACTAATCACTCATAAACACATCCATCACAGGGGGTGTAAAATACTAAACACTGATAACACATCTATCACAGGGCTGTAAAATACTAATCACTGATAAACACATCCATCACAGGGCTGTAAAATACTAATCACTGATAAACACATCCATCACAGGGCTGTAAAATACTAATCACTGATAAACACATCCATCACAGGGCTGTAAAATACTAATCACTGATAAACACATCCACTATTGGGGGTAAAATACTAATCACTGATAAACACATCCATCACAGGGCTGTAAAATACTAATCACTGATAAACACATCCATCACAGGGCTGTAAAATACTAATCACTGATAAACACATCCATCACAGGGCTGTAAAATACTAATCACTGATAAACACATCCATCACAGGGCTGTAAAATACTAATCACTGATAAACACATCCACTACTGGGCGTAAAATACTAATCACTGATAAACACATCCATCACAGGGCTGTAAAATACTAATCACTGATAAACACATCCACTACTGGGCGTAAAATACTAATCACTGATAAACACATCCATCACAGGGCTGTAAAATACTAATCACTGATAAACACATCCATCACAGGGGGTGTAAAATACTAATCACTGATAAACACATCCATCACAGGGCTGTAAAATACTAATCACTGATAAACACATCCATCACAGGGCTGTAAAATACTAATCACTGATAAACACATCCACTACTGGGGGTAAAATACTAATCACTGATAAACACATCCATCACAGGGCTGTAAAATACTAATCACTGATAAACACATCCATCACAGGGCTGTAAAATACTAATCACTGATAAACACATCCATCACAGGGCTGTAAAATACTAATCACTGATAAACACATCCATCACAGGGCTTTAAAATACTAATCACTGATAAACACATCCATCACAGGGCTGTAAAATACTAATCACTGATAAACACATCCACTACTGGGGGTAAAATACTAATCACTCATAAACACATCCATCACAGGGCTGTAAAATACTAATCACTGATAAACACATCCATCACAGGGCTGTAAAATACTAATCACTGATAAACACATCCATCACAGGGCTGTAAAATACTAATCACTGATAAACACATCCATCACAGGGCTGTAAAATACTAATCACTGATAAACACATCCATCACAGGGCTTTAAAATACTAATCACTGATAACCCACCTATCAGGGGGGTAAATCATGACACACTCTAGAGTAACACACCCTACACCCTACAGTAACAGGTTAAAATCTAAGCGTTAAGTGTTACCTTGAGGCCTAGCATAGCGCCCGTATCTCTGGGCACCGTGCCGTCCTTCATCCGCTTGTTCAGTAAAATCCTCCCGATTAACCGATCTCCATCTTTGGACGGCTGCCACGTCACCGGGTGCTGCAGGGTTAAAGCCAAAACACCACTTGCTTTTTTACACGTTTTACTCGTCACGCTTCAGTTTCTCAGAATGTGCAGCATTTCTAAATAAAAATATTCAAATTCAAGCTGATAATAATAATTAACTATAATGAATTATATTAAAACTGTAGTATATTGATAGCCAGTGAGTAAAAACAGAGAGAGAGAGAGAGAGAGAGAGGAAGAGAGAGAATTATTACTGTGTTAGTTTTTATTTTGTCAGTGTTACTGTTCTTTCTTCCTTATCATTAAGGAATCATTATTCAGTCTACATTAAAGATTCTTCTTTAAGTGAGGGGTGGAGCCTTTACTCAAACATGGACACGCCCCCTGACAGTAAGTCCTGTTAGTAGATCTAACTTTTTGACCTTGTGGTTAAAGTGGACTTTTTGTGTAGAAGCATAAAACTCTGCTGACACGCAGTGAGCAGGGTTCCACCTAGAACCTATAGAGGTTTCCCCAGTAGGACAAATTCATAAAGCCTTTAAGATAGAAAGAAAGAAAAGGAGGAGAAGAAATGAAAGTATGCAGAGAGGTGAATAAGGCTGATGAGGGGACGTGAGGACATGGATGACTGGACGCCTCACCATAGACATTGGTGAGGACTCGTTATGCCAAGACGCATAATCCCACCAGTGGCCGTCCATATCTCCTGCAGATAAACACACACACACACACGCACACACACAACAGTAAGATAATCAGAGATTTCTTTATTTCTCTCATATCTAAAGCAACATCCATCCATTCATTTTCTACATCACCAACACACGCACACACACACACATCTGACAATCTAGAGATGCCAATCAGCCTACAACACACGTGTTTGGACTACAGGGCAGATGCAGGGGGCATGGCCTAAAGTTTGAAGGTGGAGTTTGGACCTTTGGGATGTTCTTCAGACGTTTGATTTTGTATGTTTCGTCTCTTTTGAATCCAAACTTTCCGAATAAAAAAAAAAAAACCAGAGTCTGTGTTTTAACGAAGGTTAGATTCTTCCTGTAGCTGATAAACACTTCAGCACCGTGTTTCTTATTCACGATAAGGAGATTAAAACACCCGAGAAGGAAAACCGATTCTTGTCATTTTCCGCCATCTTGGTTGATCTGTTTGCATAATTCATACAACAGAAGCTAAAAAGTTCCATAAACCTTTTGTTTTACAGATTCTAAAAGACAGTTGTAGAGTTTTGGACTAAACGGAAGGCAGAAACAGATTAGAAATGATGTTGTTTCAGGTACACCGGTGTCCGGTCTTAATCTGGAGCCATGGAGCCGGTGACCTTTGACACACATCTCAGGTTTCAGCCTCCATTCAGGCTGCTTGACTTTATTTCTCTTGATCTTTACACTTTCTCGCTGTTGTTGCTGTGTGACCGGTGCCCAGCTGTCTGTCCACTCTGAGGAGTATCTTCTCTGAAGCTCCAGTGCTAATAAACACACGACAGAGCTGCACACTCTGAGGGAGAGGAGCTGAGAGCTTCATGCTGGATCGGCTCTGTTGAAGAGTGAAGGCCGGTCAGCGCACCAGATCCGTCCGTTAGCTCGGTTTTATCCAGCTGGAATCTTCGGACAGGTTCACGCAGGTCCTTGTTAATGTTCCTTCCTTTTGTATCAGTTCATCCTCTGGCACACGCTTCAGTCCTGGCTTCTGCAAACATCAGTTTATTTTACATTTGATTTCTGTCTCAGTCTCAACCTCAGGAAAACATTCTGCTGAAACAACGCCGTCTCCACCCAGCTCCTCACCTAGTGATTTATTCATCTTACTCCACAGCAATTTAACAACGTTTTAACAAACTGTACCTTTTATCTATTTCTAGTTTAATGTTTTGCAGAAAGAGTTACTTCCTGTTCTCGCTTACGTTCTAGCAGCTACAAACAGTCGTTCCCTCACCAGCCAGACTTTATCCTCTTTAAAGTTTTATTTTTTAAATAAAGAATATTCAAATTCAACCTCATAAAATTCTAATAATAATGTGATAAATAGTAATATATATATATATATATATATATATATATATATATATATATATATATATATATATATATACTATATATAGTATATAATAAACTATAATGAACTATATTAAAACTAATATAGAGTGAGTAGAAAACAAAGCTGATAGAAAAAAAATACAAAATAACAGGGAAAAGATGGGGGGGTAGAGAGAGGGGGGTGGGGGGGTGGAGAGTGAGAGAAAGAGAGAGAGGGAGAGACAGGGAGGGTGAGAGAGAGACAAAGAGAGAGTGTGTGTGTGTGTGTGTGTGTGTGAGAGAGAGAGAGGGAGAGTGAGAGAGAGCGGGAGGGAGAGGGGGTGTAGATAGAGAGAGGGAGAGGGGTAGAGAGAGATGGGGAGGGACTGAGAGAGACAGAGTAAGAGAGAGAGAGAGAGAGATCATCTATCCTCTCTTTAGAAATAAAGATAAACTCCATTGTCCTGAAGATGTGGGAAGTTCCAGCTTCACGTCTGACTGTTCCACTGTTAGCACTGACACTGGAGACTCCTTCCACACATCACACACACACTTCAACAGATCAGTGATTATACATGGTTTTAAATGTCCATGGCTCTATAAACCAATATAAACTCATGATTTCTTTGTTACATGACAACCTGAAGAGAGAGGATAAAGTCCGGCTGGTGAGGGAACGGGTGTTTATAGCTGCTAGAACATTAGCAAGAACAAGCTTCATAAAATTCCACTGCATTAAATGTAGAATGATAAACCTGTAGAAATTGTTGGCTGTGGAACAAGAGGAATAAAACACTTTGTGGAATAAAAGTGTGGCATAACACACTGTTTTATTCCTTAAACATTTCATTTCCACTGGTGTTTGTTACTTTTGAATAGACATGGCATGTAAGAGAAGGAATGTTTATAATCCACTGTTTTATTCTAGATTAAATTGATAAACTGAAGGTTTCTTTTGCTCTGTGATTAATATCTGTGACTGACGGAATGAGACTGAAGCTGCGACAGTAGGAAAGAAGAAACTCTACAAGTGTGTAAAATCTCTGATGCACTGATGCTCTTGTGGTCACTCTCAATGTTTAAACTGATCAGTTAGCATAAAAACAGGAAGTGCAGCCTTACGTTTTCCTCTCATCGCTCAGAGTGGGCTCGGTTCCTCACGTGTGCACTTCCTCATTTTAACACTTTTTTTATTTGCAGGAAAATCTCCCGATCCGTATAGATGGTCAGTAATCCACCTGTGGACTCGTCCGCTTCAAACCATGGCAGAATTCCGGTAAAGCCGGTTCTCTTTGGTGTCGGACTCTCCTGATCGATGTTACACAGGCATATTTGTTCTCACGCTCGTAACTCTGAGTCCAATGTGACCCCTAACCTGCAGACAAACAGGCCTGAAGTGCTTCTGAATTTCTCTCGCTTTCTCTGCAGCTCTGCGCCTCGCTCCTCCTCCTTCATGCATTAGAATAATGAGATTAGACTTTATTCTGGGAGGATCAAACACTCCTAACGTCCTACAAGATGCTCACATCACATCCCAGTACACACACACACACACATATATATATATATATATATATACATACACACGAACACATACATATACACGCACACACACACACTCTCTCACATATATATTATCATCATCATGCCTTCACCCATTTTTCAAATTATAAACAGAAATAAATAAAAGGATGTGCTGCAGCTTTGTGATTTAAAACGTGTCATTAAAATCTTACTGTTCATCAGGGTTGCCAGGTCAGTATTTTTTACTTGTGTTATTATCATTATTATTATTATTATTATTATTATTATTATTATTATTATTATTATTATTATTATTATAATTACTGGATTATTGTATTATCATCACATGGACACGGAACACAAGGACAATTCAGATGAAGTGGAAAAGCTAGGTATAGTTTGTGAACGGAATTCTTCCCTCTGATTGGACGAGACATCGGTCACTCAGGAAATACAGGCAGTAGGAATATTGTGTATCTAACTTTATTTCTTGTACATGTGTGGAGTTCTGCCTTCACTTTACACCATTTTAAAGAAAATAAACATATATATTTATCTCTATAGGAAAATGGAGTTCATTCAGCGCTACTATGAGGAAGGACGTTCATATGGTCAGTGTGATGGATATACTGATAGTGTATCATGGAGTAAAGATTAGTTTACGATCTCTAAAAACAATCAATCAATCAATCTATCTATCTATCTATCTATCTATCTATCTATCTATCTGTCTGTCTGTCTGTCTGTCTGTCTACCTGTCTGTCTATCTATAGATAGACAGAACGTCCTACTGTGAGGAAGGACGTTCATATGGTCAGTTTGATGGATATACTGATAGTGTATCATGGAGTAAAGATTAGTTTGTGATCTCTAAAAACACGCCAGGAATGTTAGGAAGAGCAAACTATTCCAGATTAAAGGATGTAAGGAGCGCTATAAGAGCAGAGCTGCGTTCATACACACACCAATCCACTTTCTACTGCTGCAGCTACTGCTGGACTTCCCGTAGATCCTGAGTGACCCGTGTCTCGTCCAATCAGAGGGAAGAATTCCGTTCACAAACCGCACCTACCTTTTCCGCTTTGTCTGTATTGTGCTTGTGTTTTCGTATTTGTTGTTTTGTGTTGCACGTCTCAGCCACAACACTTCCTGTTTACAAATCAAGTAAATCCAGTTCAGAGCCAGTAACCACCAACATTCAGACATCGCAAAGTCTCGCCATCTTCACCGCCTTGAGTTCTCTCAGTTGTTTGTGTTGATCGACTGCACCTCAGACCAGAATTCGGTGCGTTGGAACTTGTTTTAGCCCTGATTCAGGACTCCAGGTTCCTCACACACATCCCGTCTGCTAAAATTAAGATTAGTTTTATTATTGTTTTTATTTTAATATTATAGAATTTTGGGGGCATTTTTACTGCACAAGCTATAAAACATTATTATTATTATTATTATTATTATTATTATTATTATTATTGGTCATGGGCTAAAGTGTTTGTCCTTTTATATGCTATATAATATACAATACAGTGGAAATACATATACAGTATAACTGTACTATATAGTAAAAATTAATGCTTAATATTAGAATAAACAATTAATAAAACACATTTATCATGATTTTACTCTTTTCTTTTTTACTATTCATTCATATTCCCATGCTCGAGCCCAATCCTTCATCCTGATACCCTGAAATTCAGAACCACAGCGCTGATGGTGTTTGCGAGCGCGGCACTCAACCCGTCCTCGCTCCTGTGATGTCTGGCTTTGCGGAGAATATTCCGGGTTACTGTCAGGATGTTGGGATGGGATCAGTGTCGGGTTTCGGCCATCATTTGGAACAGTGTGAGATGATGGCATGCTGTAATGATCTGTACAGCTTTTAGAGTCCTCTCTGCAGCACTGGGCTTTAATTACAGAGCATGAAATATTCAGCAGTGATGTCATACCTAGCGAACACACCGCACGCACCTGACATCTACTCAACAGCTTCTACACCGATACACCCGCGAGAGCACTGCGAGAGCGCTGCGAGAGCGCTGAGAGAGCGCTGCATCCTGTTAGGTGTGGATCAGTTTCCTTTAACAGCAGCTCGGACACTTTTACAGGTTTACATTAATGCGCCATTTCTAACACATTATCGTTTCTATGGCAACAGCCGATTCAGCCGGTCGTGTACCGAGGTGTTTACTCAGCATTACTTACTTAAGGAGATGTGTATTTAATATTTATGGAAGGAGTCTCCGGTGTCAGCGTGGTGTAACTGTCCTAACATTAAAGGCAGGTCTGATCATTCTCTTCACTAAACAAGAGCTTCATTAAAGCTTCATGAAAATATAACCACAACCAATCTGTGGAATAAGAAGAGGTTCTGTATGAGGCGGACTCGAGTCGCTCAGAAGTGAGATTTATGTGTAAAATCTGTAAAAACACCAAGAAATTCAACATCACAGCTGCTTCTGAAAATAAATCTTAAAATAGCACAAAAAACAAGCAGCAGTTTGTGGAGGTTTCTAACAGGCTGAACTTTGACCCCTGCCTCGCGACAGGAACTGCATGTGGCGCATCCTCACCTTTCTCCCCGAAGGATTCACACTCGAGCTCCTCGCAGCTGGTGTACTCTGGCGTGGTGTTGATCTCTTCCTCCGAGCTGCTGAAGCTCCCAGCCGCCCTGAACCTCCCCGTTCTCCGGCTCCTCGCAGGTCTCATGGACTCGGACTGATCCGAGCTGAGTGAGTCGGTCCTCATCACGCCGTCCATCATGCCCGGGTCCAGATGGTATGATTTACCGAACGTCCTGAGAGCTGGCGAGCTCCTGTCCACGGAATACGAGCGCTTCGACGCGTGACGCCGGCCGTCGAAACCGTTGTGAGCTTCGTCGAGTTCCGTGAAAGCCAGGGAAACGTCGCTGTGGCGCCGCTCGTGCCGTGCTCTGGAAACCTGAGCGTGGATTCGCATCTGCTCCTCGTAGGGTTGCGGTTTCACAGGGTATCTCGCGAGGTTAGGGTCACTGCGGTACCGAGAGCGATACTCCTCCTCGCGCTGCCGCTGGAGCTCGCGCTCGTCTATCTGAACGTCCAGGTGATGGTCTGGGTATCGCCAGCGGTTCGAGTCGGACGGAGAGCGAGGGATGACGCCGTCTCCATGCTGACGTCCCGCGACGTCTCCTTTATACGTCCTGGACGCCGATGGGCT
>NC_080733.1:18779955-18782455 GCF_019097595.1 Hemibagrus wyckioides
TCCCTGTAACCATGAAGATCATCATCTTCATCAGTATCTTCATCTTTTCCTTCATATTCATCATTTACATCTTCATCACCATCATCTTCATTACTCTTATCACTGGCATCATCTTCTTCATCAAATCCATCATCATCTACTTCACTATCATCATCATCATCATCATCATCTTCATATTCAAAACCATCATCATCACCATTTTCATCATCAAAAAATACCATTATCATCTACTTCTTTTTCAGTACTACCGACATCATCATCACCGCCTTCACCATTAGAATCGTCATTGTCATCATAATCATCACCACCACTATGACAGCTGAAAATATTGTCATCAGTCCATATTTACCACCATAAACATCATCATCATCACCATCATCATCCTCATCATTAAATGTGACTTATGAGATTGAAGGTCTCCTGATCTACTGCAGAGAAAAGAGAAGCGGTCTACACTCACCTGGCCCCTGGGAAACCTGAAGCACTTTTCACAGCTAATCCAGATGAGTCTAGATGACCTTTGACCTCGGGTCCTAACTTTCGGCCCTCAGCACCTCCATAGAACCAGGCGCCTGACTTGGTGAGGATTTCTTGTTGTTTTCGGCACAAGTTGCAAACCCACATTACCTGCGAGACAGAGGACAGACGCTGCGTCACTTACCTGAAGTAAACATCTGATATGAGGGAAATGATTACATGTTTATGAGATTCTTCTCATCTCCATTTTCACTCTTTTTTACTTTGATGTTTTTGAGGAAATTTTTTACTCTGTGAGAGAAACATGGCCTATGACTCTCTCTATGAGTCTGAGCTGGACTTCTGTTCCACCAGCAGCTGAAACATCAGGAGTGTGTGAACATTTCCTCAAACTCAGCCACATCACTCCAGTTCAAAATCCAGCAGATAAACCCATTTAAACCAGTGTGGAGGAAGGAAGGAAGGAAGGAAGGAAGGAAGGAAGGAAGGAAGGAAGGAAGGAAGGAAGGAAGGACTTGTCCTGGCCTGAAGGTATAAACTTCATGTCACTTCCTGCAGGAGCTCTGTCCTAACGTCCAGCACAACATGATGGTGTGGGAAAATATCAAACTCTCTACAGAAAACTCAGATTAGTTTCTGTTCAGGACACATCTGTTTATCCTGAATAATGAATTCTTATTCAGTTCCATCCTTCACTAACACGTTGTATACTAATAATGATGGAGAGTATGTAACTGTCTCTCTGACCTTCTGTCTGTCTGCCTGCCCTTCAATCTGTCTGCCTGCCCTTCGATATGTCTGTCTATCCTTTTTTTGTCTGTCTTTCTCTCCATCTGTCTATCTGCCCGTCCTTTTTTCTGTCTGTATTTCTCTGCGTCTGCCTATCAGCTTGCCTGTTTTTCTGTCTGTCTTTCTCTCTATCTGTCTGCTTTTTTGTCTGTCTGTCTGTCTGCCCTTTGATCTGTCTGTCCTTCTGTCCATCTATCTGTCTGCCTGCCCTTTTTCTGTCTACATGCCCTTTAATCTGTCTGTCCTTCTTTCTGTCTGTCTGCCCTTTATTCTGTCTGTCTGTCCTTTTTTTCTGTCTGTCTTTCTCTCTATCTGTCTGTCTGCCTTTCTGTCTGTCTGTCCTTTTTTCTGTCTGCCTGCCCTTTGATCTGTCTGTCATTCTTTCTGTCTGTCCTTCTGTCCATCTGTCTGTCTGCCTGCCCTATTTCCTGTCTGTCTGTCCTTCTGTCTGTCTCTCTATCTGTCTGCCTGCCTTTTTTTTGTCTGTCTGTCTGTCCCTTTTTTCTGTCTGTCTTTCTCTCCATCTGTCTGTCTGTCTGCCTGTCCTTTAAACTGTCTCTCTGTCCATCCTTCTAGTCTACTTTACGACACTTGAGAGTGGATTATTCTGAATAATGTATTATTTAGAACTAAAGCCTGATTCGAGTGTTTTAAGACTAATTCTGGGTCTAAAGAACAGCATTAAGATCCAGCTCCAGATAATGAACCAATTTAAGCTTTAAACTCTGCTTTATTAAATTGTATTTTTGCTGCTGGATTTTTAATTCCTGACTAATCTGAAGTCAAAATTCTGAATCAGATCACACGCTAGATTACTGAGCACTTCCTGATGAGAGATGACGAATAGTTTTGTAAAGTTCACAGTAAAGACAGACGAGAAAGCAGCAGTCTGCAGAGACACAGTATGATCTGTTAAACATCTAGCTAATAAAGACATCCCAGACGACTCCAGGTTACTGCAGCTGGAGTTAAAACACACAGGTTTCCTACCCATGGTGTCGGTGCGACTCGTCCCGCGGCTCAGTGAAGGGTTAGTGCTCCTGATTAAAGACTGCAGTCTGTGTTTAGAGCAGGATCCTCCGGTCAGGACGCTAAACGTTACGCTGTCTTTCTGTCTCAAACTCATCCAAACCGAGAGAAATCCAGACATCTTCCACACCAGGACGGAGCGTCTGGCACCAACCACCAGAAATATGACAAACAAGGTCACTCTGACGTCCTTCTGCTCAATGTC
>NC_080733.1:18789955-18792455 GCF_019097595.1 Hemibagrus wyckioides
TAGAATTATACAAGAAAACAGAATATGTACAATCAAACTGAATTAAAATCAAAATGAGGATGGAAATGAAATAAAACTACGGAAAAAAATCGGAATTTGCTTCACTGTTCACAGAACTGGATTCTTTCATTGAAATTTACAATTAATTCTAATTTAATTTCAGTTTCAGTTTATTATTATTATTATTATTATTATTATTATTATTATTATTTTATTTTTTATTTATTTTTTTAGTCACAAACTTTTCAAACTAAATTTTCCAGGCAACCAATAGAATTATAATCAGAATTAATTTTATCAAGAACAAATGAAATAGCAGCACGCACACACACACACACACACACATACACACACTGGGAACTTGGAAATTGCGGTGTTTGTGTACTTACTGAGAAAGCTGAGACATTGGGCCTTTGTTGAGAGATTCCCTAGAAAGATATTTTATAGAGCTCAACAAGAACAAAAAAGAAAACCATGAAGAAAATAAAAAAATGCAGCAAATAATATTCCAAAAGTATGAATAATAATAATAATAATAATAATAATAATAATAATAATAATAATAATAATGTCATGAAAACTAAAGGTAAACATGTAAGATGACAAAAAACAGAAATTGAATCAAAAATAAAATAAAATCATGAGAAAGTAAAAAAAAAAATCATTTTAAATTCAAGTGAAAAAAATTAAATCCAGCTGTTGCAGCTGTCGAGTCTTTCACAACTAAAAAAATTATTTTTTATTCTTATTTTCTGTAAAAAAAAATTTTTTTTACATTTATGCAAAACCAAAGAAATTGGTCTGTAACACACTTAAGCAATCTTCCTTTTTTTCCCTTTTTTTGTTTTATGTGAATTTGTTAGCTTCATTTTTTTACTTTTATCTGAATTTTTTAAAGTTAATTTTTTTTTGTGGCGTTGTGTTGTGTTGTGTTGTGTGGCATTGTGTTGTGTTGTGTTGTGTGGCATTGTGTTGTGTTGTGTGGCATTGTGTTGTGTTGTGTTGTGTTGTGTGGCATTGTGTTGTGTTGTGTTGTGTGGCATTGTGTTGTGTTGTGTTGTGTGGCATTGTGTTGTGTTGTGTTGTGTTGTGTGGCATTGTGTTGTGTTGTGTGGTGTTGTGTTGTGTTGTGTGGCATTGTGTTGTGTTGTGTGGCATTGTGTTGTGTTGTGTGGTGTTGTGTTGTGTGGCATTGTGTTGTGTTGTGTGGTGTTGTGTTGTGGTGTGTGGCATTGTGTTGTGTTGTGTTGTGTGTCATTGTGTTGTGTGTCATTGTGTTGTGTGGTGTTGTGTTGTGTGGCATTGTGGAATGTGGCATTGTGTTGTGTGTCATTGTGTTGTGTGGTGTTGTGTGTCATTGTGTTGTGTTGTGTGTCATTGTGGTGTGTTGTGTGGCGTTGTGTTGTGTGGCATTGTGTTGTGTTGTCATTGTGTTGTGTGGCGTTGTGTTGTGTGGCGTTGTTGTGTGGTGTTGTGTTGTGTGCCGTTGTGTTGTGTGGTGTTGTGTTGTGTGGTGTTGTGTTGTGTGTCATTGTGTTGTGTTGTGTGTCATTGTGTTGTGTGGTGTTGTGTTGTGTGTCATTGTGTTGTGTGGTGTTGTGTTGTGTGTAATTTTGTTGTGTTGTGTGTCATTGTGTTGTGTGGTGTTGTGTGGTGTTGTGTTGTGTGTCATTGTGTTGTGTTGTGTGTCATTGTGTTGTGTGGTGTTGTGTTGTGTGTCATTGTGTTGTGTGGTGTTGTGTGTCTTTGTGTTGTGTTCTCATTGTGTTGTGTGTCATTGTGTTGTGTGGTGTTGTGTTGTGTGTCATTGTGTTGTGTGGTGTTGTGTGCCGTTGTGTTGTGTGTCATTGTGTTGTGGGGCATTGTGTGTCATTGTGTTGTGTTGTGTGGCATTGTGTTGTGTTGTGTTGCGTGGTGTTGTGTTGTGTGTCATTGTGTTGTGTGGTGTTGTGTTGCGTGGTGTTGTGTTGTGTGTCATTGTGTTGTGTTGTGTGGTGTTGTGTTGTGTGTCATTTTGTTGTGTTGTGTGTCATTGTGTTGTGTGGTTTTGTGTTGTGTGGTGTTGTGTTGTGTTGCGTGGTGTTGTGTTGTGTGTCATTGTGTTGTGTGGTGTTGTGTTGTGTGGTGTTGTGTTGTGTTGCGTGGTGTTGTGTTGTGTGTCATTGTGTTGTGTTGTGTGGTGTTGTGTTGTGTGTCAAATTTTTTGTTGTGTGTCATTGTGTTGTGTTGTGTGGTGTTGTGTTGTGTTGCGTGGTGTTGTGTTGTGTGTCATTGTGTTGTGTTGTGTCATTTTGTTGTGTTGTGTGTCATTGTGTTGTGTGGTGTTGTGTTGTGTGTCATTGTGTTGTGTTGTGTGTCATTGTGTTGTGTGGTGTTGTGTGTCATTGTGTTGTGTGGTGTTGTGTGTCATTGTGTTGTGTTGTGTGTCATTTTGTTGTGTTGTGTGTCATTGTGTTGTGTGTCATTGTGTTGTGTGTCATTTTGTTGTGTTGTGTGTCAT
>NC_080733.1:18802455-18859955 GCF_019097595.1 Hemibagrus wyckioides
ACATGACTGTACACCAGTGACCAAAGCAAGGTCCATAAAGACATGGATGAGTGAGTTTGGTGTGGAGGAACTTGACTGGCCTGCACAGAGTCCTGACCTCAACCTGATAGGGATGAATTAGAGTGGAGACTGTGAGCCAGACCTTCTCATCCAACATCAGTGCCTGACCTCACAAATGCGCTTCTAGAGGAATGGTCAAAAATTCCCATAAACACACTCCTAAACCTTGTGGAAAGTCTTCCCAGAAGAGTTGAAGCTGTTATAGCTGCAAAGGGCGGGACAACTCCATATTACATTCATGTGCAGGTAAAGACAGACATCCCAGTTTTGGCCTGGCTCACAGTCTCCACTCTAATTCATCCCGAAGGTGATTAATGATTTGGAGGGGTGTCCCAAAACTTTCGGCAGTATTCAGGAGAAATAAGAGTCTAGCTGTGATATGCTATATGCTATATAGTGAGTGTGATTAGTCATTAGGGAATGATTAGTGACTCCATCCTCTCTATAGAAATGCAGCACATTAAATATGGATTAATGTTCCTCTACACCCTACATAGTGCCCTAAACGTGTAATACGGAGCTGTTTGGGACGAAGCCCATTGTGAGCGGACAGTGCCGTGGTGCTGAAAATGAAAACCACACACACACACACACACACACACAGAAGGAAGGGCCACGCCGGCACTGAAGCTACTAAAGCCGTGTGTGAAATGACTGATTTAATGAAATGATCAGAGAAGTGAGTGATGAGGAGGGGAAAAAAGGAAGATGGCGCTCAGAGCCGAGCTGAGCAAAGATCAAACCCTTAACCCGATCTAACCCTGATCCAACCGAAACCAGTCGTGCAACCGGCTGCACTCTGACACACCGCAATAACACGCATGCTGTAGACGCGTTAGGGGGAGAGAGAAAAAAATATGCACGAGGAACTGAGAAAAGCTCCAGTGCGCGTGTGCTGCGCGTGTTTACACCGCGGGACATTTTCTCTCCCAGCCCCGGCAAGCTGCGGTGTTGGATTTCCCAGCTCTAAAAATAACGTTTTAAAGAGACAACACACACACACACACACACACACGACCGATCAGCTCGCTCACTTCAACATGGACTGCTCCTTCTCTTCTTCTTTCTTCTGCCGATCCATGACCGAGAGGATGATCTTCCTCTCCTCCTCGGTCAGGTGGCTCAGGTCCGGCATCTCCGGAGCTGACATCTTTCATACACACACACACACACACACACACACACGGGGCTGAAACATGTCAGAAACACAGATAGAACATAATCATTCCTTCAGAGAGGTGTGTGCTGAGAGCACGAGGCTCTGCAGAGAAATGCAATGCAGCACATGGACATCATCATCATCACATGCACATTTCTCTCCACATGCAGCATCATGCTTCCTAGATGCACCATTACAGCTCTATTATTTACACCTAGCACCTGCACCGCATTGCCTTTGAAGTGTATGTGTGTGTGTGTGTGTGTGCATGTGGTGAGTAACAACACGGTCATAAATACAAACACAAATCAACCTCTTACCTTTTGGTTTTATTTAGCTCCACATCATGACTAATCCCGGTCTAACCCATTTCCTCTGCTGCTCCTGTGCGAACACCGCTCTCAGGATCATCCACAAAAAATAAAAAAAAATACAAAGTATATAAATCCCGAGGCCTTTTTTTATTATTTCCTTTATTATTTATTTTTTGCGCCCTCCTCCCTTCTTTTATTTCCCCTTCCTCCTTTTTCCCTTTTCTTTTCTTTCCCTCAGCCCCTCCACCGCGCTCCTGTCTTCTCTCCTCTCTCCTCTGATAATATATTTTTTTTCCCACAGATTTTCTTAAATGCGGGAAAAAATGGATGCAAAAAAAAGAGGAAATGGAATCGAATGAAGCGGAATGAAGCAGGTGGGCGGGGCCAGGCGTGCTCACGTCACCGGCTTCCCGTGCGGCTGGTTTTATATGGAAGGCCAGCGGGGACAAAACGCAAGATGAATCCTACATGGACACCCTGCGCACTTCCCAGTGCACTAAAGAGGGTGAAGAAAGCGCACGAGTCTGCTTATTACACCTCATGTAGGGCGCATAATAAGGGAGCATCGAATCACATCCCTGTTTAACTTATAGAGCTGTTTTTAGGGATGAGTTCCGCCGGAAGTGAGGATTTAATACTAATAATAGTGCTTAAGCCTGTAGTTACACCTGAGATTTTTAGGCCTCAGACTTAACTACAGACTTAAAGTCCATTGTTTTTATTTATAATTTGTACAAATCACCTGGTAGATACTGAATATGATCAAATAAAATAAATAAAAAAAACTGGAAAAAGTCTAACAAGACTTCAGGTACAGAATGAATGTTTGGGTTTGGTTCCGCCTCCTGTCAGTCATTTTGTAGACCAGTGTAAATCCTAGGGGCGGGGTTAATAAGCATGAGTGTGAATTATCTAGAATATTGTTAAAAAACTAAACTGAAAATTTTTCTAATTTTACTGAATGCATCTTTAAGCATTTTAGTGGAGCTAGACATATGGGCGGAGCTTCAGTAAAACAGAGGTGTGGTCTAGAAAAACATTTAAATGTTCATCTGTAAGATTTCACTAATCATCTCTTCGCTTCCATTCATCAAATCAAGGTGAAACTTTGTGATTATCCAATTCATCAATCTCTACGGTCTACATGCTCCGCCCCTGGGGAGCTTTGTGTCTCCATACTGCTTTCCAAGTTAGAAGAAATGTTTGGAGTTTATGTATGTGGAAGAGGGTGGAGTGTGTGTGTGTGTGTGTGTGTGTGTTTACACCATCATGTCTTCTCCATCAGGACAAATCAGAAGAAGACCCGATAAACTCTCCTCTTCCATTTTCAGCCACTGCACTAAATTATTGTCAGGTTTTAAATGGGCGGGGCTGGATTCATGACGTCACTCTGACTTCCTGTTTCAAAAGGAAACGTGGACTTTACGGCTGAGAAAAACGAGTGTAGTGATTAACTATGAGGAAATGCTGTAATTAGCATAAATACCGGACAGATTTTATCGGACAGATTTATAGTTTCAAAGAAAAAAATAGTTTCAAAGAACAAAAGTGCAGCAAAAAACTCATCCTTAAATACACACAGAATTAACCTTAAACACTACTTCACAAAAAAAAATCCCAGAGACTGTCTGGCATGCTGTAAATACGTGTGTGTGTGTGTGTTTATCTTGTGTTGATTAATCTGCTGAGGTTCCGCCTGTGACTGTGGTCCTGCAGCGCCTCCTACTGGACATCCAGATGATTACACAGGACGCAGAAACTGATGGTTCATCCCTCTAGATTTCTGAGTAAGAAGGCAGGTGTGTTTCAGGGAGGAGCAGAAACAAGAGCCGGAGGGGTCCTAACATTTCTACTCAGTCCCTCTTAAATTCTGTGATTCTCCATAAAAAATTTTCCACCCCTTTGCAAGGTTGTTACTATGGAAACGATAAGGTATCAGATCTAATATAAACCTGCAGCATCCAATTGATCCATCCGATTATCTGGGAGGACGTTCCGGTGGCTGAGAGCTGACCGAAGAGTCGTGTTTCGAGTGGTCACTCCAGACAGGTTTACAGCCAAATGCTGCCCAAATACCCCGATACATACGGCTACAATGAAATGAATGAAAAATGAAACAGCCTTTATTTGTCACATATACATTACAGCACAGTGAAATTCTTTCTTTGCATATCCCCTCCTTGGAGGTTGGGGTCAGAGCACAGGGTCAGCCATGATACGGCGCCCCTGGAGCAGAGAGGGTTAAGGGCCTTGCTCAAGGGCCCAACAGTGGAAACTTGGCGGTGCTGGGGCTTGAACCCCTGATCTTCTGGTCAATGACCCAGAGCCTTAACCACTTGAGCCACCACTACATTGTGTTACACTGACCAACATCGTCCATTCTATACAGTGTGTTATTTATAGTGTGTGTTTATAAGGTGATGTAAAGATTCATAGAGGACAGAAATATTCTTGTGTGTGTGTGTGTGTGTGTATGTGTGAGTGTGTGTGTGAAGGTATCATTGACATTGTGTAAATATGCAACAATCTTCCACTTATAAACCTTCAAAATAAAATTCAATTCATTCATTATTTCTATAGCGCTTTAAACAATGATCACTGTCTCTTCAGCTTTACAGAGCATAGGAAACAAAAAACATACAAAAAGTCCTAGATGTTAGACAAAATCATCCCTAGTGAGAAGCCTGAGGCGACTGTGGCAAGGAAAAACTCCCTTAGATGGTATGAGGAAGAAACCTTCATGAGGAACCAGACTCAAAAGAGAACCTCATCCTCATTTGGGTGACACCAGAGTGATTATTAATTATTCTAAACACCAGAGTGATTATTAATTATTCTAAACACCAGAGTGATTATTAATTATTCTAAACACCAGAATGATTATTAATTATTCTAAACACCAGAATGATTATTAATTATTCTAAACACCAGAGTGATTATTAATTATTCTAAACACCAGAGTGATTATTAATTATTCTAAACACCAGAGTGATTATTAATTATTCTAAACACCAGAGTGATTATTAATTATTCTAAACACCAGAGTGATTATAAATTATTCTAAACACCAGAGTGATTATTAATTATTCTAAACACCAGAGTGATTATTAATTATTCTAAACACCAGAGTGATTATTAATTATTCTAAACACCAGAGTGATTATTAATTATTCTAAACACCAGAGTGATTATTAATTATTCTAAACACCAGAGTGATTATTAATTATTCTAAACACCAGAGTGATTATAAATTATTCTAAACACCAGAGTGATTATTAATTATTCGAAACACCGGAGAGTGTGATATGAACAATGTTTGTGCAGTTATGTACAGTCTACAGTGTGATACAGATACAGCAGATGTAGAATGTTAGTGTGTATTAATTAGGAGGTTGTTGTCGTCCTCGAAGTCCACATAGGGTCAGCAGCGTTGCTTTGATATTCCCAAATCCTCATGAAGCAGAACCCAGCTGAAGCTGGTCCATCTCTGGATGCCTCAGGATCCTCGCAGGGTTGGCCTCTGTCTACTGGAGCTGGTACAATCCCCAGATGCCTCAGGATGGGTAGAAAAAGGAACAGGTGGAAAGGAATTAGCGTAGCTGCTGTTCATGATATTAGCAGAACTAGATGATGATGTGTATTTGATCAGATGTACTGCAGTACGAGGTTAAGGGATTAATTATGTGTGTGCCTGGATAAAGAGATATATCTACGTTTAAACTGGGAGACTGTGTCTGAGCCCCGAACACTGTCAGGAAGACTATTCCAAAGTTTTGGAGCTAAATACGAAAACGCTCTACCCCCTTTTGTAGACTTATATAATATTCTGGGAACTACTAGAAGTCTGGAATTTTGTGATCTTAAAGAGTGTGGTGGATTGTAACGTGTTACAAGACTGGAGAGATAGGTGGGAGCTAAACCAATTAGAGCCTTGTATGTGAGTAGAGTTAGTTTATAGTCAATTCTAAACAAGTTGCTGTCTAATATTATGCCCAGGTCTTTCACTGTCCAGCTAGTAGTAACAGGACATCCTTCTAAATGCAAGCTGAATTGTGAGAGCTTCTGTGTACAGGTTTTTGGACCAGTAAGTAATATCTCTGTCTTATCTGGATTTAGTAATAGAAGATTATCGGTCATCCAATCTTTAATATCTTTAACACACTCAGTTAATCTGGACAATGTAGATATTTCATCTGGTTTTGATGAGATATATAACTGGGTATCATCAGTAGCAGGCCGTGCGTTTCACACCTAGGCCTTCACTGGTGTAATAATTAAAGAATTAATCCACCTCTATACCATCATTATGACGCCACCTTGGTCGTCGCTAGGGCATTATCTACTCAGCCCTCCTAAAATTCTGTGATTCTCCATAAACTCTACACAAATTGGTGATCTCCTCAGTCCCCTTTAAATTTCATATGAACACGGCGGCTCTTCGGCTCCTCCCCGTCTTTCAGCGCGTTCTTCAATCCGCAGAGCGCGGCGTCACAGAGCAAGGGTCAGAGGACAAGTGTGTGTGTGTGTGTGTGTGTGTGAGAGAGATCAGGAAGACTCTTGTTCAGTACTCAAATGTTAAACACATCTGTGCAATACAGTGGAATAAGTTTACCATCTTACCCTGTTAGTCAAACCTGATGAAAATTCTAGAATCGCCCCTGGACGCCACGGCAATAGATACTAATCAGCCGTTAAATAGCAAAGTAAAAAAGAAATCAGTCTACAATATTTCACACCTCACAAGGAATAGTCCATTTTATTACGGTTACTTTTCTCTATAAAGACATTCTTGATGCCGTATGCAGCAAACTGCAATCTCCGGAGGACGCAGCATCCGAAATGAGACACAGTGAATATAGAAACACTGTATATGGGCGGGTCACTGTCTCTGACTAGTCCAATTATCCAATCAAAGGACGGGAAATTGCTAACATAATCGTATGCCTGCTAGATGGCCCCAGTGACGCCAACTCGAAATCTGATTGGTTAATGGAACAGTTTCATTGCCACTTATTTTAAGCTCCGGGCGCCTGCACTATTGATTCTGAAGGCCTTAAGGAAGATTTCTTTCACTCTGGTAACACATGATGTCATCCACTGGCTGAAATATGATTGGATAAATACTCTTATCATAAATATACACTACTGGAAGCAGCACAACCGAGAGAAAAGCTAAGAAATGTAGAGAATAGACTATTGGGAATAATTTAATACACATTCATGGAAAAATATATTAAATATATTAAAATGCAAGTCAGTGATTCAGATCACTGCTGTTTAGAGCAGCAGAGAAGGACTTACTGGCCTTGATGGTCCACCACTGGGTATCACTGACATGGAATGGAAACTAATCCCATGTCTTCTAATGATGTTACCCAGGGGAAGCATGTATATAGAGAACAGCAGAGGTCCTAAAACTGACCCTTGTGGGACCCCGTATTTCACTGGCACTACACTGGACAATTCTCCATTTAAATCTACAAAGTGGTATCGATCAGACAGGTAGGATCTAAACCATTTTAATGCCTGTCCCTGAAAACCTGTGTGATTTTGTAAGCAATCTACAAGAATATTATGATCTATATGATCTATTTATTTCCAAAATGATGGAAATAAAGTTCCCTGAGATTGAGCGGTTCACACTGGGATTAATTCAATAAAAAAAATGATTAGATTTAGGGTTTAAAAAAATTGTAGCAAATGGATCACTGTGACATCCATCCATCCATCTTCTATACCCGCTTTATTCCTAATCAGGGTCACGGGGATCTGCTGGAGCCTATCCCAGCACACATTGGGTGAAAGGCAGGGGTACACCCTGGACAGGTCACCAGTCCATCACAGGGCCACACATATAGACAGACAACCACACACACACTCCTATGGGCAATTTAGAATGACCAATTAACCTAATGTACAGGTTTTTGGACTGTGGAAGGAAAGCAGAGTACCCAGAGTAAACCCACGCAGGTACGGGGAGAACATGCAAACTCCACACAGAAAGTCTGTTCAAACCTGGGATTTGAACCCAGGATTCAAACCCAGGACCTTCTTGCTGTGAGGCAACAGTGCTGACCACTAAGCCACCATGCTGCCCCACTATGACATTCGTCTAGTTATTAATACACCAAATAGAGAGGAGAAAGAGTGATGCTTTTCATTTGAATATTTATGTTTTATTAAATTTGTCAAATAAATCATACAAAAACTGTAAAAATGCCTGAACCCCAAATGCCTTCCTGTTTCCTATACACTCGCTACAAACAGATGACTTTTACACCCTAACTAGTGCACTACATGTCTCCAGTAGCAAGTGATTTGAGCTGTAACACATGTCGTGTGACCACAAAAAGATAATGGAGCAGCAGATTGGTCAGGTCAGGTCAGGTCAGGTCTTGTACTGTTACGTGTTACACCATGATCCTGGATGAAGAAACCACATTTCACTCCAACGTACACGAGCTAGATAAATATACATTTGTCATATTGTTGGTGCTCCATGAAATTTGTCCAGATTTTTCTTCCATTTTCAGGTCAGTTGAAAGTCAGTGAATGGTCTAAGGTGGTAAAGACACTGACCAGCTTCTTCAGGACAGGAAGAGTAGTGCAGTGTTTTTTTCACTTGGTGATTAGTGACTGTTCCAGGGAGAGGTTGAATATCCCCCTGAACACCGGTGCCCCCGAGTGCAGGCCGTAATGAGCCGAGCCGAGACGCCGTCCGGTCCTGCTGCCTTAAAAAGGTTCAAACTGATCACCTTCCTGTCAGACCACTCAGTGCATGTGCAGAAATAATCACTCCTCATGGATAGCAGACAAAAGTCAAGTTTATTTAATAGAGTTTTTAATTTAAATTATAATGAGTGTGTGTGTGCTGAAGCCGATCTTCTCAGGACTCGTCTTCCACTGAGGCTGTGGGACAGAATTAGAGAAAGCTTCTTTTTTGCTCCCTCTCTTCCTCCTTTTCTTCTCCTTTTCACTGCTGCTCTTTTCCTCAGGAGATGTACTGTTCTCTGGTTCAGCATCTCCTGGCTTGCTTTCTCCAGCTTCAGCCTCAGCTTCAGCCTCAATCTCAACAACTTGATCTTCAGCCTCAGCTTCCTTCTCAACCTCAGGCTCAACATCAACAGCTTCAGCCTCTACTGCTTCCTGAACCACATTTTCAGCCTCTTCTCCTTCTGAAAAAATAAAAAATCATGATTATCATTTTAAATATGATGTAATGTTTAGATTGTATTAATTAAAACAGATAAACTTCAATTCCTCATTAATTTAATATCAGCAGATCTCCAGGTACATTACTGACATCATGACATGATATTAATATTCATACCTGCTTTGTGGACCTGGAGCTTCTTCTTTGCTCCTCCTCGTCTCCCTCTCCTGGTCCGTTTCTTCTTCTCCTTTTCAGTGCTGCTGCTTTCCTCAGGAGATGTACTGTTCTCTGGTTCAGCATCTCCTGACTTGCTTTCTACAGCTTCAGCCTCAGCTTCAGCCTCAAGCTCAACTTCTTGATCCTCAGCTTCAGCCTCAGTGTTAACTTCAGCCTCAGCTTTAACCACAATATCAACAGTTTGATTTTCAGCTTCAGCCTCAGCTTCCTTCTTGACCTCAGGCTCAACATCTACAGCTTCAACATCAGCTTCAGCCTCAACTTCTGCCTGAGCCTCAGTTTCAGCCTCATCTCCTTCTGAAAAACATTTTAAATATGATGTAATGTTTAGATTGTATTAATTAACACAGATAAAATGTTTCACTTCAATTCCTCATTAATTTAACATCAGCAGATCTTCAGGTATCTATCTATCTATCTATCTATCTATCTATCTATCTATCTATCTATCTATCTATCTATCTATCTATCTTCATACCTGCTTTGTTGGCCCGAAGCTTCTTTTTTGCTCCTCCTCGTCTCCCTCTCTTCTTCCTTTTCTTCTCCTTTTCACTGCTGCTCTTTTCCTCAGGAGATGTACTGTTCTCTGGTTCAGCATCTCCTGGCTTGCTTTCTCCAGCTTCAGCCTCAGCTTCAGCCTCAAGCTCAGCAACTTGATCTTCAGCTTCAGCCTCAGCTTCCACTTTAGCCTCAGCTTCAGCCTCAAACTCAACAACTTGATGTTCAGCTTCAGCCTCAGCTTCAGCCTCAGCTTCCACTTTAGCCTCAGCTTCAGCCTCAAGCTCAACTTCTTGATCCTCAGCTTCAGCCTCAGTGTTAACTTCAGCCTCAGCTTTAACCACAATATCAACAATTTGATCTTCAGCCTCAGCTTCCTTCTTGACCTCAGGCTCAACATCTACAGCTTCAACATCAGCTTCAGCCTCAACTTCTGCCTGAGCCTCAGTTTCAGCCTCATCTCCTTCTGAAAAACATTTTAAATATGATGTAATGTTTAGATTGTATTAATTAACACAGATAAAATGTTTCACTTCAATTCCTCATTAATTTAACATCAGCAGATCTTCAGGTACATATCTATCTATCTATCTATCTATCTATCTATCTATCTATCTATCTATCTATCTATCTATCTATCTATCTATCTATCTATCTATCTATCTATCTATCTATCTATATTCATACCTGTTTTGTTGGCCCGAAGCTTCTTTTTTGCTCCTCCTCGTCTCCCTCTCTTCTTCCTTTTCTTCTCCTTTTCACTGCTGCTCTTTTCCTCAGGAGATGTACTGTTCTCTGGTTCAGCATCTCCTGACTTGCTTTCTCCAGCTTCGGCCTCAATCTCAACAACTTGATCCCTGGCTTCAGACTCAATGTTAACTTCAGCCTCAGCTTCAACTTCCATTTTAGCCTCAGCTTCAGCCTCAATCTCAACAACTTGATCTTCAGCTTCAGCCTCAGCTTCCACTTTAGCCTCAGCTTCAGCCTCAAGCTCAACAACATGATGTTCAGCTTCAGCCTCAGCTTCCACTTTAGCCTCAGCTTCACCCTCAAAATCAACAATTTGATCTTCAGCTTCAGCCTCAGCTTCCTTCTTGACCTCAGGCTCAACATCAACAGCTTCAACATCAGCTTCAGCCTCAACTTCTGCCTGAGCTTCAGTTTCAGCCTCATCTCCTTCTGAAAAACATTTTAAATATGATGTAATGTTTAGATTGTATTAATTAACACAGATAAAATGTTTCACTTCAATTCCTCATTAATTAACATCAGCAGATCTTCAGGTACATTACTATCTATCTATCTATCTATCTATCTATCTATCTATCTATCTATCTATCTATCTATCTATCTATCTATCTATCTATCTATCTATCTATCTATCTATCTATCTATCTATCTATCTATCTATCTATCTATCTATATTCATACCTGCTTTGTTGGCCCGAAGCTTCTTTTTTGCTCCTCCTCGTCTCCCTCTCTTCTTCCTTTTCTTCTCCTTTTCACTGCTGCTCTTTTCCTCAGGAGATGTACTGTTCTCTGGTTCAGCATCTCCTGACTTGCTTTCTCCAGCTTCGGCCTCAATCTCAACAACTTGATCCCTGGCTTCAGACTCAATGTTAACTTCAGCCTCAGCTTCAACTTCCATTTTAGCCTCAGCTTCAGCCTCAATCTCAACAACTTGATCTTCAGCTTCAGCCTCAGCTTCCACTTTAGCCTCAGCTTCAGCCTCAAGCTCAACAACATGATGTTCAGCTTCAGCCTCAGCTTCCACTTTAGCCTCAGCTTCACCCTCAAAATCAACAATTTGATCTTCAGCTTCAGCCTCAGCTTCCTTCTCAACCTCAGGCTCAACATCAACAGCTTCAACATCAGCTTCAGCCTCAACTTCTGCCTGAGCTTCAGTTTCAGCCTCTTCTCCTTCTGAAAAAATAAAAAATCATGATTATCATTTTAAATATGATGTAATGTTTAGATTGTATTAATTAAAACAGATAAACTTCAATTCCTCATTAATTTAATATCAGCAGATCTCCAGGTACATTACTGACATCATGACATGATATTAATATTCATACCTGCTTTGTGGACCTGGAGCTTCTTCTTTGCTCCTCCTCGTCTCCCTCTCCTGGTCCGTTTCTTCTTCTCCTTTTCAGTGCTGCTGCTTTCCTCAGGAGATGTACTGTTCTCTGGTTCAGCATCTCCTGACTTGCTTTCTACAGCTTCAGCCTCAGCTTCAGCCTCAAGCTCAACATCTTGATCCTCAGCTTCAGCCTCAGCTTCCACTTTAGCCTCAGCTTCAGCCTCAAACTCAACAACTTGATGTTCAGCTTCAGCCTCAAACTCAACAACTTGATGTTCAGCTTCAGCCTCAGCTTCAGCCTCAAACTCAACAACTTGATGTTCAGCTTCAGCCTCAAACTCAACAACTTGATGTTCAGCTTCAGCCTCAGCTTCAGCCTCAAACTCAACAACTTGATGTTCAGCTTCAGCCTCAAACTCAACAACTTGATGTTCAGCTTCAGCCTCAGCTTCAGCCTCAAACTCAACAACTTGATGTTCAGCTTCAGCCTCAGCTTCCACTTTAGCCTCAGCTTCACCCTCAAAATCAACAATTTGATCTTCAGCTTCAGCCTCAGCTTCCTTCTTGACCTCAGGCTCAACATCAACAGCTTCAACATCAGCTTCAGCCTCAACTTCTGCCTGAGCTTCAGTTTCAGCCTCATCTCCTTCTGAAAAACATTTTAAATATGATGTAATGTTTAGATTGTATTAATTAACACAGATAAAATGTTTCACTTCAATTCCTCATTAATTAACATCAGCAGATCTTCAGGTACATATCTATCTATCTATCTATCTATCTATCTATCTATCTATCTATCTATCTATCTATCTATATTCATACCTGCTTTGTTGGCCCGAAGCTTCTTTTTTGCTCCTCCTCGTCTCCCTCTCTTCTTCCTTTTCTTCTCCTTTTCACTGCTGCTCTTTTCCTCAGGAGATGTACTGTTCTCTGGTTCAGCATCTCCTGACTTGCTTTCTCCAGCTTCAGCCTCAATCTCAACAACTTGATCCCTGGCTTCAGACTCAATGTTAACTTCAGCCTCAGCTTCAACTTCCATTTTAGCCTCAGCTTCAGCCTCAAGCTCAACAACTTGATCTTCAGCTTCAGCCTCAGCTTCAACTTTAGCCTCAGCTTCAGCCTCAAACTCAACAACTTGATCTTCAGCTTCAGCCTCAGCTTCCACTTTAGCCTCAGCTTCAGCCTCAAGCTCAACAACATGATGTTCAGCTTCAGCCTCAGCTTCCACTTTAGCCTCAGCTTCACCCTCAAAATCAACAATTTGATCTTCAGCCTCAGCTTCCTTCTTGACCTCAGGCTCAACATCTACAGCTTCAACATCAGCTTCAGCCTCAACTTCTGCCTGAGCCTCAGTTTCAGCCTCATCTCCTTCTGAAAAACATTTTAAATATGATGTAATGTTTAGATTGTATTAATTAACACAGATAAAATGTTTCACTTCAATTCCTCATTAATTTAACATCAGCAGATCTTCAGGTACATATCTATCTATCTATCTATCTATCTATCTATCTATCTATCTATCTATCTATCTATCTATCTATCTATCTATCTATCTATCTATCTATCTATCTATCTATCTATCTATCTATCTATATTCATACCTGCTTTGTTGGCCCGAAGCTTCTTTTTTGCTCCTCCTCGTCTCCCTCTCTTCTTCCTTTTCTTCTCCTTTTCACTGCTGCTCTTTTCCTCAGGAGATGTACTGTTCTCTGGTTCAGCATCTCCTGACTTGCTTTCTCCAGCTTCGGCCTCAATCTCAACAACTTGATCCCTGGCTTCAGACTCAATGTTAACTTCAGCCTCAGCTTCAACTTCCATTTTAGCCTCAGCTTCAGCCTCAATCTCAACAACTTGATCTTCAGCCTCAGCTTCCTTCTCAACCTCAGGCTCAACATCAACAGCTTCAGCCTCTACTGCTTCCTGAACCACATTTTCAGCCTCTTCTCCTTCTGAAAAAATAAAAAATCATGATTATCATTTTAAATATGATGTAATGTTTAGATTGTATTAATTAAAACAGATAAACTTCAATTCCTCATTAATTTAATATCAGCAGATCTCCAGGTACATTACTGACATCATGACATGATATTAATATTCATACCTGCTTTGTGGACCTGGAGCTTCTTCTTTGCTCCTCCTCGTCTCCCTCCCCTGGTCCGTTTCTTCTTCTCCTTTTCAGTGCTGCTGCTTTCCTCAGGAGATGTACTGTTCTCTGGTTCAGCATCTCCTGACTTGCTTTCTACAGCTTCAGCCTCAGCTTCAGCCTCAAGCTCAACTTCTTGATCCTCAGCTTCAGCCTCAGTGTTAACTTCAGCCTCAGCTTCAGCCTCAAACTCAACAACTTGATGTTCAGCTTCAGCCTCAGTGTTAACTTCAGCCTCAGCTTCAGCCTCAAACTCAACAACTTGATGTTCAGCTTCAGCCTCAGCTTCAGCCTCAAACTCAACAACTTGATGTTCAGCTTCAGCCTCAGTGTTAACTTCAGCCTCAGCTTCAGCCTCAAACTCAACAACTTGATGTTCAGCTTCAGCCTCAGTGTTAACTTCAGCCTCAGCTTTAACCACAATATCAACAGTTTGATTTTCAGCCTCAGCTTCCTTCTTGACCTCAGGCTCAACATCTACAGCTTCAACATCAGCTTCAGCCTCAACTTCTGCCTGAGCCTCAGTTTCAGCCTCATCTCCTTCTGAAAAACATTTTAAATATGATGTAATGTTTAGATTGTATTAATTAACACAGATAAAATGTTTCACTTCAATTCCTCATTAATTTAACATCAGCAGATCTTCAGGTACATTACTATCTATCTATCTATCTGTCTGTCTGTCTGTCTGTCTGTCTGTCTGTCTATCTATCTATCTATCTATCTATCTATCTATCTATCTATATTCATACCTGCTTTGTGGACCTGGAGCTTCTTCTTTGCTCCTCCTCGTCTCCCTCTCCTGGTCCGTTTCTTCTTCTCCTTTTCACCGCTGGGGCTTTCCTCAGGAGATGTACTGTTCTCTGGTTCAGCATCTCCTGGCTGGCTTTCTACAGCTTCAGCCTCAGCTTCAGCCTCAAGCTCAACAACTTGATCTTCAGCTTCAGCCTCAGCTTCCACTTTAGCCTCAAGCTCAACAACTTGATCTTCAGCTTCAGCCTCAAGCTCAACAAATTGATCTTCAGCTTCAGCCTCAAGCTCAACAACTTGATCTTCAGCTTCAGCCTCAGCTTTCTTCTCAACCTCAGGCTCAACATCAAAAGCTTCAACGTCAGCTTCAGCCTCAACTTCTGCCTGAGCCTCAGTTTCAGCCTCATCTCCTTCTGAAAAATGTTTTAAATGTGATGTAATGTTTAAATTGTATTAATTAACACAGATAAAATGTTTCACTTCAATTCCTCATTAATTTAATATCAGCAGATCTCCAACTATATTATTGACATCATGACATGATATTAATATTCATACCCGCTTTGTGGACCTGGAGCTTCTTCTTTCCTCCTCCTCGTCTCCCTCTCCTGGTCCGTTTCTTCTTCTCCTTTTCAGTGCTGCTGCTTTCCTCAGCAATACCTTCAACATCAGCCTCAGCTTTCACCTCCATTTCAGCCTCAGCTTTAGATGTTCCCTCTTCCTCATCCATGATCTGACTGATGGCTTCATCCTCTTCCTCCGCTCCAGTATCCAGCGCTTCCAGGAGCTCTGTTTTTAAAGATCATCTTCATGTTATTGACTTTCCTTCTCATTATTCTTATTCCTCCTATCATTCTCCTATCACACAACAAGAACTTACCCAGTGAGGTTTCACGTGTCTCACAGTCATAGAGGAAAATTCCCATCAACACCCTGACCTCCTTGGTGCAGATCCTTTCTCCTGTAATAATAAAAAACATTAAGATCTTCAGCTTCTGTCTTCAGTACCTTCAGTATTTATCTCATGAACATCGTCCATGTCAGTTTTGTTCTATCCTGAGGTCAATCCTCTTATTGTAATGGACAACACTTCCCGGAATGACCACTAGGTGTCACTGTGTGATTACTGCTGTTAATATGCTCTCACTAGTTACAGGGAGAGAAGGAGTGGAGTTTTTGTCTAAAAACGAAGGAAACTTAATCGGTTGTATTTGAGACTAAAACACTTTAAAAGGTTTAAAAGGTTACTGCGTCATGTAAAGGTGGTTAAGTGATGTTTGTACAGGTTACTACAAGTTATTTTACTCACTCAGTTGTTGGTGGAGAGACGTGAGGAAACCTCCCATCAGTTTCTGAGCCTCAGCTTCAGCTTTCTCCTTCATGCTGTGGCTGGTGTTTTCACCTGAAATAAGAGCATTTCATATTAAAATAAGTCTAGAATTGGACTTTTTCCACCTTAACGTGTTAAAAAGCAGTAAATGAGTAATATATATGGAGCACTAGGTAGTTTTACAACTTCTTCATCTGCCGTTTTAGCATGAATAAATATCAAGCACCAACTTTTCTCCTTTTCACTTCGGTTCTTTGTTCATTTTTCTTCATTTACTCACTCATTTTCTGGCTACTCGTCATTGTAGTTGTGTTAAAGAAGTTATTCTTGAGTTTTATCTCTGGTTTTGTCGTAAATAAAGCAGAAATGCTGCAGTTTTCTCCGCCGTCCTTCGCTGCGATCCTCTCCGGTGTTTGACGTGTGACGTGTATGACGTGATCGGTGGCTATGACAACTGTCAACAGTCTCAGCACGAGCTAATTCCGGAACATTCTGCGTCACATTCTGATTCCATTCCACATTCCACTCCACAACCTAGCTATTTACTTATTGATTTACTCTACTCTATGGCCTGCCTCCACAAGCCAGAGTTTCATATGTAGACATGTCAGTTGTGTAGCAGTGTATTTAATCATCTATTGTCCACTCATTTCAGCTTTTTTTCCATTTTATCAGCCACGCCTGGACTGGTAAAGACATCTGACCAATGTACAAAATCACTGCCCTCACATTTTCACCCCTTTCTCACATTCACAATATACTGCCGTAATTCATCACATTATTTGGCTAAAGTGGGGAGACCTATGAATAAACTTGTTATTATATGCTATAATGTCTGTGTGAATAACAGAATGAAAAAGAAAGAAAAGACACTGAATGGGTGAGGTGTTTGTTTGAACACTGTACTTTTCAGACATAAAAAGTGCCATGAAAATAGGAAGTACACTCCATGTTCTCCATGGATTTAATGATGATGAATGTCCAGCTGAAGACGAGAACCTAGATGTTTCGGCTAGTGTGGAAATGGTCACAGAAGAAGAAGATTTGTCCGAGACTAATTCACATCTTCCTCGTAATGCCATCGATGAACGGATCACAGAAGAACAATGACCACATCGGTGTGAAAAGAAATGTCCAGTAGGTGGCAGCAATGAGACAGTAATGGATTTTCTGATAGCCTTATTGATCAGGGCTTTAAACATTTTTCCTGTTTTTGTTCAATAATCAGATTAACACGAACACACAATTCACACTCCATCAAAATGGCGGATGATAATGAACTCTGTGTGTGTGTGTGTGAGTGTGTGTGTGTGTGTGTGTGTGTGGACCCTGACCATTTTGCACAAGTCTTTAATAAACATCAGTGTAAATGTTCCAAGGCTAGTTTTCATCTCTATTCCCTGGACAGAAGGTTACAGAGTCACCAGAAAAATAGATTTATAAAATTTAATAAAATATAAAATGATTTACACTGAAAAACGTCAGCTCTCAAAAACAATTAAAAAAAAGCAATAAAATGCAATTTTAAGGAATTATTTACTTAAAATAAGCAAAATTATCTGCCAACAGAACAGGAACATTTCACTTGGCAAGATTTTTAAAACAAGTAAATATACCTAGTCTCAAAGAACCCACAGATGTCTTTAAACTAGTGCAGACAGACTAAAAACAAGGACATTTACTTAATTCAAAGAAAAGATTCAAGAATTATTTTCTAAATATATTGGAAAAGTGTCATTGTCTTTAAATAAGGCTATATATGTAGGAGTTATATCTTAAAACTGGTAACAAGTACATTTATCTAAACACTAAGAAAAGTTTTAAGAATTCTTTTTTCAATTTATAGGAAAATATGCTTAAATTATCATCAAATGGTTTACAACTATCTTTATACCCTAGAATTTTTCAAATAAAATCAGAATATTGTGCTTATAATAAAAGAGAAATAAATAAAGAAAGAAATACATTTCAATACATTTTTGTCACCTCTTTATTAGGAACTCCATGAGCTGCATATGGGCAAAACAAAGAATGCAACAAAACAACACAAGGCCATTTCTGACCATGGCTTTGTCCATCACCTGTACGGGTTTATAATATCTTGCCTGGTTCTATAGGCTCTCAGTAGTTTCCCAGAAAACATAAAAAACACCAATGGGACATTTATATTTGCCTTATATATACATCTACAAATATATTTATATATTTATCTTACATATGCACACTGTACATACTGTATTCATTTGCTACACCATTTCAAAGTTGACCTTTTTATCTACATATATGCATATACTGTACCTTCTATATATTATAGAGTCTACACATATATATTTATTTATATTGTTCTATTTTTCATATATACTATATATACTATATTGTACTGTATTATATTAGTGTATTATATTTTTGTTTTTATATTTAGTTTATATAGCAGTTTTATATTTGTATACATTATATACACTATATTGCCAAAAGTATTCGCTCACCTGCCTTGACTCGCATATGAACTTAAGTGACATCCCATTCCTAATCCATAGGGTTCAATATGACGTCGGTCCACCCTTTGCAGCTATAACAGCTTCAACTCTTCTGGGAAGGCTGTCCACAAGGTTTAGGAGTGTGTTTATGGGAATTTTTGACCATTCTTCCAGAAACGCATTTGTGAGGTCACACACTGATGTTGGACGAGAAGGTCTGGCTCTCAGTCTCCGCTCTAATTCATCCCAAAGGTGTTCTATCGGGTTGAGGTCAGGACTCTGTGCAGGCCAGTCAAGTTCCTCCACACCAGACTCTGTCATCCATGTCTTTATGGACCTTGCTTTGTGCACTGGTGCACAGTCATGTTGGAAGAGGAAGGGGCCAGCTCCAAACTGTTCCCACAAAGTTGGGAGCATGGAATTGTCCAAAATGTCTTGGTATGCTGAAGCATTCAGAGTTCCTTTCACTGGAACTAAGGGGCCAAGCCCAGCTCCTGAAAAACAACCCCACACCATAATCCCCCCTCCACCAAACTTTACACTTGGCACAATGCAGTCAGACAAGTACCGTTCTCCTGGCAACCGCCAAACCCAGACTCGTCCATCAGATTGCCAGATGGAGAAGCGCGATTCGTCACTCCAGAGAACGCGTCTCCACTGCTCTAGAGTCCAGTGGCGGCGTGCTTTACACCACTGCATCCGACGCTTTGCATTGCACTTGGTGATGTATGGCTTGGATGCAGCTGCTCGGCCATGGAAACCCATTCCATGAAGCTCTCTGCGCACTGTTCTTGAGCTAATCTGAAGGCCACATGAAGTTTGGAGGTCTGTAGCGATTGACTCTGCAGAAAGTTGGCGACCTCTTCACACTATGCGCCTCAGCATCCGCTGACCCCGCTCCGTCAGTTTACGTGGCCTACCACTTCGTGGCTGAGTTGCTGTCGTTCCCAAACACTTCCACGTTCTTATAATACAGCTGACAGTTGACTGTGGAATATTTAGGAGTGAGGAAATTTCACGACTGGATTTGTTGCACAGGTGGCATCCTATCACAGTTCCACGCTGGAATTCACTGAGCTCCTGAGAGCGACCCAATCTTTCACAAATGTTTGTAAAAACAGTCTGCATGCCTAGGTGCTGGATTTTATACACCTGTGGCCATGGAAGTGATTGGAACACCTGATTCTGATTATTTGGATGGGTGAGCGAATACTTTTGGCAATATAGTGTATTATATTACTATTTTTGTTATTATTTTTATTTTATTTTTCATTATTTATAATATTTACTGCTATATTGATACTACATATATATTTATATTATATACATATATATCTATATATACATACATAGACATATATTTGCATATCTGACACTTGATTTTCAAGTTACTTTCGTTTGTGATTTCTACCATTTAATCTTCCCTACTTTTCCCTATATATTCTTAACTATATCCCCTATTTTTCATGTCCACACTTTAAATTTTTCTTTTTTACTCTTTCTTTTTATGTAAGACAGTCGTAATGAGCATTTCACTACATGTCGTACTGTGTATGATTTCGTATGTGACCAATAAAATTTGAATTTGATTTTGAATTAACATTCAAAATGTAGCATAACCAACATACCGGTCATTAGTGGGCAAATAAAGGAAAATTAAGATCTATGGCAAGATAACCAATGTAACAGTGTTTTAAACCTTATTATAATAAACAGCACATGCTCTTGCTATGTATTCCAGGTTATTAGACAAAGTTCTGTTATGGAGACCAGAAATGAAAAAACAGTGCTGTGCAGCCCTGGTCAATAATGAACTTTTTCCACTCAACCATAGACTTTTTATATGACCAACTCAGGTCCTTGTCATGGATGGCATCCATGAGGACTTCTGTCTGGATCACAGAGAGCAGTGTGGCAATGCACTTAGGATATGTGAGGTGAAAGGAATAATAACATGCTATGAGATACATCACGCTAGCATAGATGTCCTCTATCGGGAAGGTCACCACAGGCATGGTTCCAATGGCCAGTAAGCAATCGGTTTCGCAGACGATCACGACAGGGCTGAAGAGTGGTCTTGTCTGAAGAAAGGTGTTTGGATCTTCTTTAGACTGATACAAACACAGAGGAAAAACAAATATTACCACAAAGACAATTCACAGTCGTCGTATCTTATGGTGATGAAATTTCTCATTCATGCTCAAATGCTTTTGCTTCAAGGACGTGAAATATAGCTTCACTTGCATGTCCTAACTTCTTGGGTGGAGCCACAGGTGATGGAAACATGACTGGTAAAGCCTTTATCATGGCAAGTGAGTGCTTCAGTGTTAAAAACAAAATGAATGTCATTTGACTTACTGCAGTGAGTTATATAAACAAATATTAATATGTTCATGGGATTCTCCATCGTCAACACAGTCAGTAATTACCTTTGTCCTGCTGTGGTGCTTTCATGACCTTTTTGAACACTCCATAAAACTCTGCCTTCTCATAAAAGGTCCCCCAGCGGGTCTTCAGGTCAGGTATGAAGTGAGAGTTCCCTCGATCAAGAATCCGACGCAGTTCATCCATGATCTGAAACAGACAGAACAATAGCCAGAGAGGAGAGAGAGAAACAGAGAAAGAGAGCGATGGGGTAAAAGAAAAGTGATAGCATCAATCATGGAGTTTTTTAAACACTGTAAATCTTACACAGCCTAGCTGGAGGCCTAGGAAGCATTAGCCTGGTTCTCAAGTTAACTCTTACATTTGTCCATAGCAGTTTACTTTTGTTCCTGCTACGGCTTCTAACACCCATTTGGTTTCAGACGAGTCTCAGTAATAATGAATGTGTACAGAAGGACATATTTTTGATCTATAAATTTTGTGACTTTTCTGTGTAAATTTCCAAGGTTTAATTCAAAAATGCATTTTTACAAAAGGATATCTGCACTCTGGAGTTCACAAATGACAAGCGGTTTGTAAATACAAGTTCAATGGTCAGTATATAAATGTAACAACAACATAATGTATTTTTAATGAAAACTGCTAATTAAAAAAATGCTAATTTAAACATTTCTGTGGATTTCTATTACATTATGAACCTCTTTATATGTGGATTTTTATACTGACATACAACAATAAATATTTTATGCAGAAAAAATGGGATTTATATTTAAATAGTTATTCTTACATGATCTAGTTCTCTGAAGCAGGGATAAGCTTGAAGTATCTTGGTAGGCCTGTCCTGCTCCTTAATGGCATCAGAGTGGATGAAGGCCCGTCTTGCTTGGAACTGAAGGTCCAGGAGCTGGGAAACACCCTTCTTGTTGGGCCTGGCCTTGGTTTTGTACATCTCCTGTAGAGTTTTATAATGTCTCTCCTGATTCTGCAGGCTCTCAGTAGTTTCTGATGTAGTTCCTGGTAAAGTTTTATTATGGCATTTTGTGGGAAAAATATGCAACCACTGGAAATAAATGTGTAAGTCACTGGTCAGGTATTCACCACCTTTCCAAACACAGCACTGTTAATACACACAGAAAACTTTCTGCATGTTTTAAATCAAACATCTTCTAGCACTTTATTTCAGAATAAGTCAGAGAGCGTCTGAGAGTCAGAATAAGTCAGAGAGTGTCTGAGAGTCAGAATAAGTCAGAGAGTGTCTGAGAGTCAGAATAAGTCAGAGAGTGTCTGAGAGTCAGAATAAGTCAGAGAGTGTCTGAGAGTCAGAATAAGTCAGAGAGTGTCTGAGAGTCAGAATAAGTCAGAGAGTGTCTGAGAGTCAGAATAAGTCAGAGAGTGTCTGAGAGTCAGAATAAGTCAGAGAGTGTCTGAGAGTCAGAATAAGTCAGAGAGTGTCTGAGAGTCAGAATAAGTCAGAGAGTGTCTGAGAGTCAGAATAAGTCAGAGAGTGTCTGAGAGTCAGAATAAGTCAGAGAGTGTCTGAGAGTCAGAATAAGTCAGAGAGTGTCTGAGAGTCAAAATAAGTCAGAGAGTGTCTGAGAGTCAGAGAGAGTCAGAATAAGTCAGAGAGCGTCTGAGAGTCAGAATAAGTCAGAGAGTGTCTGAGAGTCAGAATAAGTCAGAGAGCGTCTGAGAGTCAGAATAAGTCAGAGAGCGTCTGAGAGTCAGAATAAGTCAGAGAGCGTCTGAGAGTCAGAATAAGTCAGAGAGCGTCTGAGAGTCAGAATAAGTCAGAGAGCGTCTGAGAGTCAGAATAAGTCAGAGAGCGTCTGAGAGTCAGAATAAGTCAGAGAGCGTCTGAGAGTCAGAATAAGTCAGAGAGCGTCTGAGAGTCAGAATAAGTCAGAGAGTGTCTGAGAGTCAGAATAAGTCAGAGAGTGTCTGAGAGTCAGAATAAGTCAGAGAGTGTCTGAGAGTCAGAATAAGTCAGAGAGTGTCTGAGAGTCAGAATAAGTCAGAGAGTGTCTGAGAGTCAAAATAAGTCAGAGAGTGTCTGAGAGTCAGAGAGAGTCAGAATAAGTCAGAGAGTGTCTGAGAGTCAGAATAAGTCAGAGAGTGTCTGAGAGTCAGAATAAGTCAGAGAGTGTCTGAGAGTCAGAATAAGTCAGAGAGTGTCTGAGAGTCAGAATAAGTCAGAGAGTGTCTGAGAGTCAGAATAAGTCAGAGAGTGTCTGAGAGTCAAAATAAGTCAGAGAGTGTCTGAGAGTCAGAGAGAGTCAGAATAAGTCAGAGAGCGTCTGAGAGTCAGAATAAGTCAGAGAGTGTCTGAGAGTCAGAATAAGTCAGAGAGCGTCTGAGAGTCAGAATAAGTCAGAGAGCGTCTGAGAGTCAGAATAAGTCAGAGAGCGTCTGAGAGTCAGAATAAGTCAGAGAGCGTCTGAGAGTCAGAATAAGTCAGAGAGCGTCTGAGAGTCAGAATAAGTCAGAGAGCGTCTGAGAGTCAGAATAAGTCAGAGAGCGTCTGAGAGTCAGAATAAGTCAGAGAGCGTCTGAGAGTCAGAATAAGTCAGAGAGCGTCTGAGAGTCAGAATAAGTCAGAGAGTGTCTGAGAGTCAGAATAAGTCAGAGAGCGTCTGAGAGTCAGAATAAGTCAGAGAGTGTCTGAGAGTCAGAATAAGTCAGAGAGCGTCTGAGAGTCAGAGAGAGTCAGAGAGCGTCTGAGAGTCAGAATAAGTCAGAGAGCGTCTGAGAGTCAGAATAAGTCAGAGAGCGTCTGAGAGTCAGAATAAGTCAGAGAGTGTCTGAGAGTCAGAATAAGTCAGAGAGTGTCTGAGAGTCAGAATAAGTCAGAGAGTGTCTGAGAGTCAGAATAAGTCAGAGAGTGTCTGAGAGTCAGAATAAGTCAGAGAGTGTCTGAGAGTCAGAATAAGTCAGAGAGTGTCTGAGAGTCAGAATAAGTCAGAGAGCGTCTGAGAGTCAGAATAAGTCAGAGAGTGTCTGAGAGTCAGAATAAGTCAGAGAGCGTCTGAGAGTCAGAGAGAGTCAGAGAGCGTCTGAGAGTCAGAGAGAGTCAGAGAGCGTCTGAGAGTCAGAATAAGTCAGAGAGCGTCTGAGAGTCAGAATAAGTCAGAGAGCGTCTGAGAGTCAGAATAAGTCAGAGAGTGTCTGAGAGTCAGAATAAGTCAGAGAGTGTCTGAGAGTCAGAATAAGTCAGAGAGCGTCTGAGAGTCAGAATAAGTCAGAGAGCGTCTGAGAGTCAGAATAAGTCAGAGAGTGTCTGAGAGTCAGAATAAGTCAGAGAGCGTCTGAGTCAGAATAAGTCAGAGAGTGTCTGAGAGTCAGAATAAGTCAGAGAGCGTCTGAGAGTCAGAGAGAGTCAGAGAGTGTCTGAGAGTCAGAATAAGTCAGAGAGCGTCTGAGTCAGAATAAGTCAGAGAGCGTCTGAGAGTCAGAATAAGTCAGAGAGTGTCTGAGAGTCAGAATAAGTCAGAGAGTGTCTGAGAGTCAGAATAAGTCAGAGAGTGTCTGAGAGTCAGAATAAGTCAGAGAGTGTCTGAGAGTCAGAATAAGTCAGAGAGTGTCTGAGAGTCAGAATAAGTCAGAGAGTGTCTGAGAGTCAGAATAAGTCAGAGAGTGTCTGAGAGTCAGAATAAGTCAGAGAGTGTCTGAGAGTCAGAATAAGTCAGAGAGTGTCTGAGAGTCAGAATAAGTCAGAGAGTGTCTGAGAGTCAAAATAAGTCAGAGAGTGTCTGAGAGTCAGAGAGAGTCAGAATAAGTCAGAGAGCGTCTGAGAGTCAGAATAAGTCAGAGAGTGTCTGAGAGTCAGAATAAGTCAGAGAGCGTCTGAGAGTCAGAATAAGTCAGAGAGCGTCTGAGAGTCAGAATAAGTCAGAGAGCGTCTGAGAGTCAGAATAAGTCAGAGAGCGTCTGAGAGTCAGAATAAGTCAGAGAGCGTCTGAGAGTCAGAATAAGTCAGAGAGCGTCTGAGAGTCAGAATAAGTCAGAGAGCGTCTGAGAGTCAGAATAAGTCAGAGAGCGTCTGAGAGTCAGAATAAGTCAGAGAGCGTCTGAGAGTCAGAATAAGTCAGAGAGCGTCTGAGAGTCAGAATAAGTCAGAGAGCGTCTGAGAGTCAGAATAAGTCAGAGAGCGTCTGAGAGTCAGAATAAGTCAGAGAGCGTCTGAGAGTCAGAATAAGTCAGAGAGTGTCTGAGAGTCAGAATAAGTCAGAGAGCGTCTGAGAGTCAGAATAAGTCAGAGAGCGTCTGAGAGTCAGAATAAGTCAGAGAGCGTCTGAGAGTCAGAATAAGTCAGAGAGTGTCTGAGAGTCAGAATAAGTCAGAGAGCGTCTGAGAGTCAGAGAGAGTCAGAGAGCGTCTGAGAGTCAGAATAAGTCAGAGAGCGTCTGAGAGTCAGAATAAGTCAGAGAGCGTCTGAGAGTCAGAATAAGTCAGAGAGTGTCTGAGAGTCAGAATAAGTCAGAGAGTGTCTGAGAGTCAGAATAAGTCAGAGAGTGTCTGAGAGTCAGAATAAGTCAGAGAGTGTCTGAGAGTCAGAATAAGTCAGAGAGCGTCTGAGAGTCAGAATAAGTCAGAGAGCGTCTGAGAGTCAGAATAAGTCAGAGAGCGTCTGAGAGTCAGAATAAGTCAGAGAGCGTCTGAGAGTCAGAATAAGTCAGAGAGCGTCTGAGAGTCAGAATAAGTCAGAGAGCGTCTGAGAGTCAGAATAAGTCAGAGAGCGTCTGAGAGTCAGAATAAGTCAGAGAGCGTCTGAGAGTCAGAATAAGTCAGAGAGCGTCTGAGAGTCAGAATAAGTCAGAGAGCGTCTGAGAGTCAGAATAAGTCAGAGAGCGTCTGAGAGTCAGAATAAGTCAGAGAGTGTCTGAGAGTCAGAATAAGTCAGAGAGCGTCTGAGAGTCAGAATAAGTCAGAGAGCGTCTGAGAGTCAGAATAAGTCAGAGAGCGTCTGAGAGTCAGAGAGAGTCAGAGAGCGTCTGAGAGTCAGAATAAGTCAGAGAGCGTCTGAGAGTCAGAATAAGTCAGAGAGCGTCTGAGAGTCAGAATAAGTCAGAGAGTGTCTGAGAGTCAGAATAAGTCAGAGAGTGTCTGAGAGTCAGAATAAGTCAGAGAGTGTCTGAGAGTCAGAATAAGTCAGAGAGTGTCTGAGAGTCAGAATAAGTCAGAGAGTGTCTGAGAGTCAGAATAAGTCAGAGAGCGTCTGAGAGTCAGAATAAGTCAGAGAGCGTCTGAGAGTCAGAATAAGTCAGAGAGCGTCTGAGAGTCAGAATAAGTCAGAGAGCGTCTGAGAGTCAGAATAAGTCAGAGAGTGTCTGAGAGTCAGAATAAGTCAGAGAGTGTCTGAGAGTCAGAATAAGTCAGAGAGCGTCTGAGAGTCAGAATAAGTCAGAGAGCGTCTGAGAGTCAGAATAAGTCAGAGAGTGTCTGAGAGTCAGAGAGAGTCAGAATAAGTCAGAGAGCGTCTGAGAGTCAGAATAAGTCAGAGAGTGTCTGAGAGTCAGAGAGAGTCAGAATAAGTCAGAGAGTGTCTGAGAGTCAAAATAAGTCAGAGAGTGTCTGAGAGTCAGAGAGAGTCAGAATAAGTCAGAGAGCGTCTGAGAGTCAGAATAAGTCAGAGAGCGTCTGAGAGTCAGAATAAGTCAGAGAGCGTCTGAGAGTCAGAATAAGTCAGAGAGCGTCTGAGAGTCAGAATAAGTCAGAGAGCGTCTGAGAGTCAGAATAAGTCAGAGAGCGTCTGAGAGTCAGAATAAGTCAAAGAGCGTCTGAGAGTCAGAATAAGTCAGAGAGCGTCTGAGAGTCAGAATAAGTCAGAGAGCGTCTGAGAGTCAGAATAAGTCAGAGAGCGTCTGAGAGTCAGAATAAGTCAGAGAGCGTCTGAGAGTCAGAATAAGTCAGAGAGCATCTGAGAGTCAGAATAAGTCAGAGAGCGTCTGAGAGTCAGAATAAGTCAGAGAGCGTCTGAGAGTCAGAATAAGTCAGAGAGCGTCTGAGAGTCAGAATAAGTCAGAGAGCGTCTGAGAGTCAGAATAAGTCAGAGAGCGTCTGAGAGTCAGAATAAGTCAGAGAGCGTCTGAGAGTCAGAATAAGTCAGAGAGCGTCTGAGAGTCAGAATAAGTCAGAGAGCGTCTGAGAGTCAGAATAAGTCAGAGAGCGTCTGAGAGTCAGAATAAGTCAGAGAGCGTCTGAGAGTCAGAATAAGTCAGAGAGCGTCTGAGAGTCAGAATAAGTCAGAGAGCGTCTGAGAGTCAGAATAAGTCAGAGAGCGTCTGAGAGTCAGAATAAGTCAGAGAGCGTCTGAGAGTCAGAATAAGTCAGAGAGCGTCTGAGAGTCAGAATAAGTCAGAGAGCGTCTGAGAGTCAGAATAAGTCAGAGAGCGTCTGAGAGTCAGAATAAGTCAGAGAGCGTCTGAGAGTCAGAATAAGTCAGAGAGCGTCTGAGAGTCAGAATAAGTCAGAGAGCGTCTGAGAGTCAGAATAAGTCAGAGAGCGTCTGAGAGTCAGAATAAGTCAGAGAGCGTCTGAGAGTCAGAATAAGTCAGAGAGCGTCTGAGAGTCAGAATAAGTCAGAGAGCGTCTGAGAGTCAGAATAAGTCAGAGAGCGTCTGAGAGTCAGAATAAGTCAGAGAGCGTCTGAGAGTCAGAATAAGTCAGAGAGCGTCTGAGAGTCAGAATAAGTCAGAGAGCGTCTGAGAGTCAGAATAAGTCAGAGAGTGTCTGAGAGTCAGAATAAGTCAGAGAGCGTCTGAGAGTCAGAATAAGTCAGAGAGCGTCTGAGAGTCAGAATAAGTCAGAGAGCGTCTGAGAGTCAGAATAAGTCAGAGAGCGTCTGAGAGTCAGAATAAGTCAGAGAGCGTCTGAGAGTCAGAGAGACTTCCAGCTACAGGTGAAAAGCAAGACAACTGCTTTGGACTGCACGCTTCAGAATTTCAACTGGAAGATACCATTACACCAAGAGGGGTGGTACATTGTATACATTGTAAACATTTGTTTAACATACGACAGTGATGATTTACAATTTATATAATCATTTAATAATATTTTAATATGTACCTCTGTTAATCAGGTTATTCACGTGGACATTATAGCATATATTTTTTAAAAACTTGATACATAGGCCTCCCCATTTTAGCCAGAAAATGGATCGTCCATCCCCAATTTCTACTTAATACATTAATGTCAATTGATGGTAAACTAAAACGATCATCTGGGCAAATGCTTGTGCTGCTAAGGATATTGCCATTTGTTTTGGAGAATTTGGAAGTCAGTGCTTATAGACAACTAATAACTGAGTTAACAGAAATTGTGCAGTGTTTGTACCTATTATTAGCCTTGCAACTGTGTCTAGGTTAAAGTTATTCATTAAAAATCATTCGAAGCATGGAAGGAGCTTTTTCCAGACCACAGTGTTCCACCTAAACAGCAATATATGATACATTTGCCATCACAGATAAAATCATTGGGTCTGAGGGTTAGACATATGTGTATGCAGTTCGAGTCTAAACATTTTTTCTTTAAACAATGGGCATCCAAGCTCAATACTAAAAATATTTGCAAGTCTTTGATAAAACAAAACCAACTATATGAAAGCTGCCAAAATTTTTTACATATATAAATACAGACTTCAGAATGCTAACACATAAAGCTAAGTGCTAGGTTGTTATATGTACATGCCTCATTTAAAAGGTCAAGGGTGTCATTAAGTTTCCTTCTGACAGAACATCCCTTCTTCCTGCAAACAGAGAGAGAGAGAGAGAGAGAGAGAGAGAGAGAGATCACTTATTTGTGCCAATCCAAGGCTTACAAACAGCACAGACCAAGCTAGCGATTAGCATTAAGTGCTAACGCGATTAGCGCATAAAATATGAAATGTATTCATTTGCAGTGATACAAAAAGACACCAAAGCATGTGAACATTATTCATCATTCTCACACACTCCACACTGGTTCTTATGAAAAGTATCTAGACAACAATATCAAGTATGGTGTCATTTCTTGTTACCATATCATCCACAGCTACAAGCTACGGGCTAAAAGTCAACATGCTATGCGATACTCACCGGGCTTTCAGCAAGAAAACAAGCCCAATATTTCATACTGCTTACAGGAAATTGTGGCTAATTCATTTTAATTGACTTATTTAAAACAAAAGTGTCCATATTTTCAAATGGTGACTCCTGCAGTATGTATCCTGTAGGATACTGGGAAGAGGCATCATTAAATACAGCATATTGTCCGTTTCCCTTAACTAGACCCTCTTGCTCCGGGAAATCCGGGTTCGAGTCCCAACTCTCCAGTATCTACTGACATCACCCGGTAGGAAATGAAAATAAATAATATAAAATAAAGTAAATAAAACAAAGACACATGAATGCCCTGATCTCCACAGAGTCTCACTGACTCAAGCTGTAACTCTACAGAGTAGAGACCCAATACTGAGATAAGTCCAGTAAAGTACTTCATATCATGCAGTATGGATCCTGTATGGTCCTGGTAAACATGGGACTGGGTCTGTTCATCATTCTTCATGTCACTGTGTATTGTAGTGAGTGAGAGTAGAACCTCCAGGTGTACAGAGAGGAGACCCAATACTGAGATCATTCAAATAAACATACTTCAGTCATGGACAGCAGGAGATCTCAACCTTCAACCTTTTTGTGTAATGTTTTCATCTGAATAAATCACTATTTATAGCCACATGACCATCATTATTATTATTACTAATAAATCACTATTCATAGTCACATGACCGTCATTATTACTAATAAATCACTATTCATAGTCACATGACCATCATTATTACTAATAAATCACTATTCATAGTCACATGACCATCATTATTACTAATAAATCACTATTCATAGTCACATGACCATCATTATTACTAATAAATCACTATTCATAGTCACATGACCATCATTATTACTAATAAATCACTATTCATAGTCACATGACCATCATTATTACTAATAAATCACTATTCATAGTCACATGACCATCATTATTACTAATAAATCACTATTCATAGTCACATGACCATCATTATTACTAATAAATCACTATTCATAGTCACATGACCATCATTATTACTAATAAATCACTATTCATAGTCACATGACCATCATTATTACTAATAAATCACTATTCATAGTCATATGACCATCATTATTACTAATAAATCACTATTCATAGTCACATGACCATTATTATTATTAGTGGTAGTGGTAGTAGTATTTTTTTACCAGTCTGTATCTTTTCTAAACCATGTTGTCCTACGACACAACTTTAATTCATGTAATAAACATGTCTCTGGTATCCATGTTGGGAGTTGTGGTTCATTTATTTTCAGCTAACCTTCACATACGTCTTAATATTTCAGATGAACGATTTTCACGTTTTCTATTTTTTTAAAAAAAAAAAAAGCTTTATTTTTTTAGTTCCAGGTCCATAAAGCAGGTATGAATATTAATATCATGTCATGATGTCAGTAATGTACCTGGAGATCTGCTGATATTAAATTAAGTGAAAAATTTAAGTGAAACATTTTATCTGTTAATTAATACTAAAAATAATCTAAACATTACATCACATTTAAAATGCCAATCATGATTTTTTTTTTTTTTTTTTCAGAAGAAGCTGAAGCTGAAACTGAGGCTCAGGCAGGAGTTGAGGTGGAAGCTGAGGCTGAAGCGGTTGTTGACACTAAGGCTGTGGTGGAAGCTGACACTGAAGCTGAGTGCAAAGCTGCCATTGAAGCCGAAGCTGAACCTGTGGCTGAAGTTTTGGTTGAAGTTGAGGCTGAAGTTCAGACAGAGGCTGAAGCTGAAAGAGAAGTGGAAATTGAGGAAGAAGCTGAGGCAGAAGCTGAGGTGAAAACAGAAGCTGAAGCAGATGTTGAAGCTGAGGCTGAGGCTGACGTTGAGGGTGAAGCTCCCATTGAAGCCGAGGCTGATCCTGTGGCTGAAGTTGTAGCCAAAGTTGAGGCTGAAGCTGAGACAGAAGCCAAGGCTGAAAGCGACTTGGAAATTGAGGCTAAAGATGAGGGAAAAGTTGAGGCTGAAGATGTTGCTGAGGAAAACACCAGCAAAGAAACGGAGAAGAAAAGATCCAGGAGAGGGACATGAGGCCAAGGAAGAAAGATCAATTATAAGAAGTTCCAGGTCCATAAAGCAGGTATGAATATTAATATCATGTCATGATGTCAGTAATGTACCTGGAGATCTGCTGATATTAAATTAATGAAGTTTATTTACACTTTATTCACACACACACACACACACACACACTAAAAACAAAAATACATAGTCACAACTCCCCTATTCCCCTATTATTATTATTATTATTATTATATTAATAAAAATCTATTAAACGTGACTTTTGTCTGCTCTCCATGAGGAGTGATTATTTCTGCACATGAACTGAGTCATCTACACTGAGTATTTCATCAGGAAAGTGGTCAGTTTGAACCTTTCTAAGGCAGCAGGACCGGACGGCGTCTCGGCTCGGCTCCTTATGGCCTGCACTCAGCAGCAGCACCGGTGTTCAGGGGGATATTCAACCTCTCCCTGGAACAGTCACTAATCCCCACCTGAAATAAACACTCCACCTCACTTCCTGTCCTGAAGAAGATCATCAGTGTCTTTACCACCTTAGACCATTCACAGACTTTCAACTGAACTGAAAATGGAAGAAAAATCTGAACAAATTTCCAACAACATGTCAGATGTATATCTATATCGCTTGTGTACGTTGGAGTGAAATGTGGTTTCTTCCTTCAGGACCATGCGGTAACACAACAGTACAAAACCTGACCTGACTCATCTGTTGTTCCGTTATCTTTTTATGGTCACATGACACCGGTTCCATCTCAAATCACTCTCTACTGGAGATATGTAGTGCACTACTTAAAGAGTCACTCATTCTCCTCTTACTTTGTTAACAGAAAATATCTGGTGTATTAGTAATTAGATGAATGTCACAGTGATTCGTAACCGAAAGCCGTATGCTAGCTTTAACTCTTCCATATAAAATATTAAATTCTCCTGATTTTCATTCTGTTTCCACTGATCTGGAGTCCAACCTTGACTGCTTCATCTTCCAGACTTGTCATGTCCTGCATCCTTTTCTACAAGGCCCTAAGAAGTGTGATGTTGGTAAAATGAAGGTTTTTCAGGAAGAGAGAATACACCCCTGTCTCACACCGGTGGTGATGGAGAAGTAGTCCATGTTTCCCTCTTCTTTCTGAACACAACAGCTGGAACTGAGGTAGAGATTCCTGAAAACATCCACAAACACAAAAACATGAACAGTGGCATAATATTAACATATTATTATTATTATTATTATTATTATTATTATTATTATTATTATAACAACAGGGTACCTTCACTTGGTCTGTAAGGTCACCTGAGGGTCACTGACACCTGATATAGTTTTATATGCTGTGGACAAAACAATCAATAAACAATAAGTTTCATTTTATTCTATATAATACATACTGCTCCTGAGCAATGTGGGACAAAGTGTTTATACTTTAAGGTAAAAAATTATATTTATTAAAAAATTACCATTTACACATAACATTAATATTATCATTCATGTTATGTCTAAAAAATCTGATTTTTATTTAGATTTTTATTTTTTTGCCTTGGTGACTTAAAATATTTCCTCATTATGCCAGAAAAATATTCCTCATCTTAAGAAAAACAAAAATCCTTTGTAAAGGCTGGATTGTGAGTGATTTTAATGAGAGTAATAAATGTGTATTTAATAAAATGGTGTTTTATTGACAGCATCAGAGGAAACAGGGTCAGTGTGTTACTAATGTCTTCGCTGAATTAGCTTTGATCTGTTGATGCTGATTATTAGATAAATGTTTAACACTTACATTCACAATATAATCAATAATGCAATAACTGCTTCTTTCTAGTTATTTATTCAGATGGAATGTTTAATCTACCAATTTATTAATTCATTCATTTTGTTATACTTAAGCTAAGCGATAATTTACTTCTGGGATATTTTTATTTTAGTGGATTTGTGAAACTGAATGCTAGCTCGATTGTGGCTAAGCTAACATGCTAATTGCCGTCGCTAAGTGGTTTTGCTTAGTAACTATCTTAGAGAAATTTACACAGCAGCCTCTCTTTGCTCATTGCTGCTCAGATTTACGCTGAAATTAAAAATAAAACAAAGTTATAAAAGTCCTTATGGATAAATTGTACATGTAGCCACTGTAAAATAGTGAGATTATATGTTTTTGTGACTAACTTAGTTATCGCTAGCTAGTAAGCTACTGCTCTTTAGCCTGCTGACAGTGTGACTGAAGCTCCGTTTGTCCTCCGCCATTTTGTATTGAGATTTATTTACCTTCCGCCATTTTGTCTTGAGATTTATTTACCCTCCGCCATTTTGTAGGTCCCAGTACATTACTAGTAGAGGGTCAGGTCCAGAACCAGGAAAATTTCCACAACTAGACAGAACAAGAAGTACCACAGCAGTGTGAAAAGAAATGTCCAGTAGATGGCAACAATTGACCGTAATTGTAAACAAGACTTTGACTTAAAATATTTACTTCAATATCCCCTGAAGTTTTGTTTTATTAGTTATTATTTCAATAATTTAACACATTCTCATGTTCATGTCTGATGTCAGTTAAATGTCACAAAACATGCAGGTAAATAAATAGGTCATATATTTTTTATGTGTTTTTTCAGGGGTTTTTTTTATTATTCATTTATTTTAATTTTACATTCTTATGTTTAAATTATTGATTAATTTTCCATAAACTCGGCTGTTGCTTTTCGGAGGTGAGTGGTCAGACAGGGTGCCAAAACACTGTTTACCCCTAAACGAGCGAGACTGGTCAGTACAAATGTTGAGAATCGGCTCAGAGTAAAACTGAACAACAGTTTCAGAATATAGTCTCGTTGTTGACCCCTACGTTAAAATCTCTGCAAGTCTGCATTCATGTTGAGAGACTTCAGTTAACACGTGTTCTGTTCACTTCAGGTTAATTTTCTAATTTGTGCTACAGGCTGATCTTTTACGTTAAATTGTTGATGTACGATCCTTTGTGTCCCCTATTTTTTATTAACCTGTAAGAAGACCTCTACAGAATGGTGGTCATAAATGTTACCTGATTATTGGTTTCTTCTTCAAATATTACAGGCCTGGATTTTCAGTGCTAGCAGTAAATAAAACAGTTCTCATTTATTCTTTACTGAGAAACCTTCATAAAAGTATGACAGTGTAAGCTATAGTTTTAATTTCCAGTGTAGGAGGTGGAACAGAATTCACAGAATAATACCCTCTACTCTGGAGTACTTTATCGTGACTAATTTTTACTCGTACTTTGAGTAGTATTTAGGACCGGTACTTTTACTCTACTCAGACTACATTTTTTAGGAAGTAATGGTACTTTTACTTGAGTATGGTTTTCAGTACTCTTTCCACCACTGGGTATGGGACAAAAACATCAGTGACCTGCTTAGTGACCTGCAATTAAATACAACATTTATAAAATAGAAACAGAATTATATAGAACACAACAGGATTGTTGTACAGAACTAAAGGATAATCAACACAGACAGGAAAAATGAACAAACTTTTTCAACAAAACTGTCATCAATATTATAATTATTTAATAACAAATTTAATAAATTTCATGTAAATTGTAGAAGACTTGTCTAGAGAAATAACTCATGTGTGTTAGCATTATATTGTGTACCTTGACAGAGGTGTGAGTGGAGGAATTGAATTTGTCCTTCCCATTAGGCTGGATGGTGGTATGAAGGTGGGTAAGCTCCACCTTGTACCCTTCATGGAGCTCTGCCCCAGCCTCATCCCTCCACAAGGAGACATCTAGAATGCACTGACCACACAGAACAGATATATCCCGGATAGGAGCCTGTGACCGGGTCATTCTCACCTTACACACCTGCAGTATTATAGACCAGTTACTGTGTCACATGTGAGTACAACATCACTGTGCTTTACAGACTTGGAGTCCCCCAACACTACATGTTTTGAATTTGACCCTTAACTGATGCACCCAAATCAGACTAATCCATGTGTACTGGGAATATAAAATAAGTCTGCAGTGCTGGGTGACTTCAGGACTGGGCCAGGTCTGAGAAATACAAAATTAAGCTACAATAATAAAAATGTTACTGACCATTCATACCAGAGTATCTCTTATAGAGAGAGAGAGAGAGAGAGAGAGAGATCCCAATCAGCCTACAACATATGGGGTTAGGTGACTGGAGTACGGGGAAGTAACCTCAGTACCAAGGAGTGAGACTGTAAACCCCACATACAGGGCGTCGGTGGGAAACGAGACACCTACCATGGAGGTGGAAGGCAAACATGTTAGATAAGTGCATGGGGTCTTGGTGTTTAGCATGTTTACCTTTTCTGGGGTTGGAGATTCAGAGTTTGTATGACACTGTGTGCCAGATGAATATACTACTGTACAAAGGTTTAGGCAGGTGTGAAGAAATGCTGGAAAGTAAGCATGCTTTCAAAAAATATATATTTTAATTGTTTATTTTTTTATCAATTTACAAAATGCAAAGAGAGCAAACAAAAGAAAAAACTCTAAATGAAATCTGTATGTGGTGTGATTACCCTTCAAACTAGCATCTTGCACACTTTGTACACTTGCAGAGAGTCAGGGATTTTATATGATCAGAGTTTAGTTTTGTACACTGAATATTGATTTAATTTGGATTTCTCTTCATTTACTTTCCATTTAGTTAACTGATAAAAATAAACTATTGACACTCCCAGTTTTAAACCTTATTACCTACAGTGATGTCAAGTCATTTCAGAAGTTGACTTCATTAACAGTGAACCAAATCCTCTTTATAGTCACTATGTACCATGAGGTCCAAATGCTGAGGAATCTCCCAAATCCGTTCACACCTGGTGATGCCACTTTGATTGGAGTGAAACATCTTCAGTAACAGAACACATCCAGTAGACTAGAAGAATTGTACTAGAGGATAAAATCAATCCTAACATCACATCCCCTTACATTTTTAATTTTGTCCTGGTGTGTGTGTTGAAGCTGATCTTCTCAGGACTCGTCTTCCACTGAGGCTGTGGGACAGAATTAGAGAAAGCTTCTTTTTTGCTCCCTCTCTTCTTCCTTTTCTTCTCCTTTTCACTGCTGCTCTTTTCCTCAGGAGATGTACTGTTCTCTGGTTCAGCATCTCCTGGCTTGCTTTCTCCAGCTTCAGCCTCAGCTTCAGCCTCAAGCTCAACAACTTGATCCTCAGCTTCAGCCTCAGCTTCCTTCTTGACCTCAGGCTCAACATCAACAGCTTCAACATCAGCTTCAGCCTCAACTTCTGCCTGAGCCTCAGTTTCAGCCTCATCTCCTTCTGAAAAACATTTTAAATATGATGTAATGTTTAGATTGTATTAATTAACACAGATAAAATGTTTCACTTCAATTCCTCATTAATTAACATCAGCAGATCTTCAGGTACATAACTATCCATCCATCCATCCATCCCTGCTTTGTTGGCCTGAAGCTTCTTTTTTGCTCCTCCTCGTCTCCCTCTCTTCCTCCTTTTCTTCTCCTTTTCACTGCTGCTCTTTTCCTCAGGAGATGTACTGTTCTCTGGTTCAGCATCTCCTGGCTGGCTTTCTCCAGCTTCAGCCTCAATCTCCTTCTGAAAAACATTTTAAATATGATGTAATGTTTAGGTTGTATTAATTAAAACAGATAAACTTCAATTCCTCATTAATTTAATATCAGCAGATCTCCAGCTACATTATTGACATCATGACATGATATTAATATTCATACCCGCTTTGTGGACCTGGAGCTTCTTCTTTCCTCCTCCTCGTCTCCCTCTCCTGGTCCGTTTCTTCTTCTCCTTTTCAGTGCTGCTGCTTTCCTCAGCAATACCTTCAACATCAGCCTCAGCTTTCACCTCCATTTCAGCCTCAGCTTTAGATGTTCCCTCTTCCTCATCCATGATCTGACTGATGGCTTCATCCTCTTCCTCCGCTCCAGTATCCAGCGCTTCCAGGAGCTCTGTTTTTAAAGATCATCTTCATGTTATTGACTTTCCTTCTCATTATTCTTATTCCTCCTATCATTCTCCTATCACACAACAAGAACTTACCCAGTGAGGTTTCACGTGTCTCACAGTCATAGAGGAAAATTCCCATCAACACCCTGACCTCCTTGGTGCAGATCCTTTCTCCTGTAATAATAAAAAACATTAAGATCTTCAGCTTCTGTCTTCAGTACCTTCAGTATTTATCTCATGAACATCGTCCATGTCAGTTTTGTTCTATCCTGAGGTCAATCCTCTTATTGTAATGGACAACACTTCCCGGAATGACCACAAGCCAGAGTTTCATATGTAGACATGTCAGTTGTGTAGCAGCGTATTTAATCATCTATTGTCCACTAATGAACTCAGTTCTTTAACATCATGAAAACATGTTACTGTGCATGTGGCATTAATTACCCTACAGTTATATGAACAGAAATAATTAAAGACAGTGATAAACAGTCACTGGAAAATCTGTGTCCCTGCTTCTCACAGGCTGCTTCAAGTTTGCTTTTTCAGTACTTAAATGTTATACACATCTGTGCAATACAGTGGAATGCTGCAATAAGTTTAGCATCCTTCCCTGTTAGTCAAACCTTTATTTATTTATTTTTATTTTTCACTATTATACCCTCATTGGGGGCTGAGCCCCCCTTAAATGAAAATCCTAGACTCGCCCCTAAATCAACAGAGATGCCAACATCCATCCATCCGTCCGTCTGTCTGTCAGAAGCTGATGGTTCATCCCCCTGTAATGAGACTAGATTATGGAGTAAGAAGGCAGGTGTGTTTCAGGGAGGAGCAGAAACAAGAGCTGAAGAGAAATCCTATCACAGTTCCACGCTGGAATTCACTGAGCTCCTGAGAGCGACCCATTCTTTCACAAATGTTTGTAAAAACAGTCTGCATGCCTAGGTGCTTGATTTTATACACCTGATTCTGATTATTTGGATGGGTGAGCGAATACTTTTGGCAATATAGTGTATATATCAAGAGAGATGCCAACGTCTGTCTGTCTATCTATCTATCTATCTATCTATCTATCTATCTATCTATCTATCTATCTATCTATCTATCTATCTATCTATCTATCTGTCCATCCATCTATCCAATACTGTCTGTCTGTCTATCCATCCCTCCCTCCCTCCCTCCCTCCGTCCGTCCTTCCTTCCGTCCTTCCTTCTATCCAATCGTCTAATCATTTCATGTATTAAACCAAAATTTTCACCTTGTTCAAACCTTAAACTGCAGCGGTGTTGATGTTGATGAAGATGATGATGTTGTTAATGTTGATGATGATGATGTTGTTGATGATGATGATGTTGTTTTGGCATTCCATTCTTTTCCTTTCTATTTCTTTATTCTCATATTAAACTTTATTCTCTTCATGTTTAACCAGTTTGTTGTTTCTAAATATGACCATGATGAAACATCAGACAGACCAAACACACTAAACTGTTATAAATGTAAACATAAAGGTGTGTTAACTTTAGCACTGGAGTGAATATCACTGAGATGTTGTTATAAATTTGTACAGTTTAATAAACTGGTGAAGATCTTGAATCCCCAGTGAAGCACCAGCACACAGAGAGAGCAGAGATTTCATGGAGAACATTCAGAAGGTTGATTTCAGTTAGTGAGCAGTTCCTGTGTAGAGCAGCAGAAACACCTCTCATTACCATGATGTAAACATTCCCTTCTGTAATTTCACCTCACCATCCTTCATGATTACTGCTGAGCTGCAGAGCAGAAGACCAGCTGCAGGATGAAGACCAGCAGCAGGACGAAGACTAGCAGTAGAATGAAGACCAGCAGCAGGACGAAGACTAGCAGTAGAATGAAGACCAGCAGCAGGACGAAGACTAGCAGTAGAATGAAGACCAGCAGCAGGATGAAGACCAGCAGCAGGGTGAAGTCTCTGTACATGATGTGTGAAAGAACCAAATCTTCATGTTCATGTTACTCACTGGATCATGAATCTGGTCTGAGGAACTTCCTGAATCTGAGAATTTTAGGCCCTGTCCACACGAACATGGGTATTTTTAAAACCGAAGTTTTTTTTTAAGTGGTCTGGCCGTTCGTCCACACGCAGCATCTGGTCACTGAAACCGAATATTTTTGAAAACTCCTGCCAGGGTGAAGTTTGTTAAAAACTCTGGTTTCAGTGTTATCGTGTAGACAGAGAAACTGGAGATTTTTGGCTTGTGAACAGGGTTGCCAGATTGGACTGAAGATTTCCAGCTCAACTACAGATTAATATCCGCCCATTTAAAACAAATACCAGCCCAAAATGCACACTGTTATAACTAATACAATAACAGTTAATAACTTTGAGATATCGGCTTAACGAGTAGAACGATTACAATAAGCCGCTAATCAAGACTGAAGTCTGACTGGACAGGACTCTCCTGAACCTTATTGGCTAAACTGAACCATATAATTAAAATGTCAAAATTACATATTACACTTTATTTAATCGTTTGAATAGAAAATTAATAAAATATCATGTTTATAGTCAAAAATAAAAACCCGCCAGTTGCATCAAAAACCAGACCAGATTTTATCCACCCACCCAGTGCACTTTTTCCCGGTGAGACGTGACCAAAAGAAGCCCAATTGGGCAGAAACCCGCCCAATCTGGCAACACTGCTTGTGAAGTTGGTGTCTGGCCAACATGGCTTTACGGGGGAGATTATATCGCCACCTGTTGGTGTCGCATGCTCTTGCCAGTGCTTCAGACCGCGTTTTTGCGTTTTTATGGGGATGAGATAAAACCGAAGGAGGAAAAACTTTTTTAAAATACCCGTGTACGTGTGGACTAAGCCTTAGACTCCAGATGAACTGGACAAACGTGAGGTCAGTAGATATATTACACACTCATCATTTATAACTGTTACAAAATCCTGCTGAAATAAATCTGGTTTTATTTCATTCCAGCTTTACAATGTGTCTCATTCATGAGGACTTTTAATGTCTACTCCAGAGAAAGTGGGAAATAACTGCACCTGAAACACACACACACACACACACCTAACTCTAACCTTAACCTCAAAAGAACACCTTAAAAGAAAAGAAACTTATAAATATAAAAACAACAAATGTACTACAACAACAAATGTGGTCAGCAGAGGGTCATTACCTCTCTCTCTCACACACACCACGGTGACCACTGTGACTCAGGTCACCACGGATTTCACGTTTTCTCACACATTTTTCCTACACTTTAAGTTAACTTACTGCACACACACACACACACACACACACACACACCATCTTTAATTCTGCAGTTATACATTGTGTGTGTGTGTATGTGGGCACAACAGCTGTATAAGCACTTTAACACTCAGTGGGTCTGACATTCCCAGCATTACACACACACACACACTCCGTGTTTTACAGTGCGGTGGCTGCTTGAGTTCTGCTTCATCAGCAAAAACTTTCCTCGCTCTCTCTCTCACGCGTGTGTGTGTATAAAACACTCTCATTTATTTGAATGAAAAATAAGAGAACAAGTTGAACATACAAACCAAACACAGTGGAAATAAATCTTACTGTGTGTGTGAGTGTGTGTGTGTGTGTGTGAGTGTGTGCGTGTGAGAGTGTGTGAGTGTGTGAGTGTGAGTGTGTGAGTGTGTGAGTGTGAGTGTGAGTGTGAGTGTGGGGGGGCTGGAAGTCCACATCTGGAAGTCTTCAAGTAGGTAAAAGAAGTTGGGTATTACTCAGAAACGTCTGGTGGGTGGGTCTTCCAGCTCAAGACACACCCACCAGCCTCCCGGGGACACGCCCCACATTGGAAGACCTGGGAATTAAAAGTGAGATATTTTGTTTGTTTGTTTGTGATAGTGTGTGTTGTGTTGCTTGGAGGAACACAGTGATGAAATTTCAGAGGAACACGGTGATGAAGGAGGTTCCCTGGCTGTGTTTCTGAGTTCCACCTCACTGACCACCAGCTGACCGGATGGAGGAGAGAGTTATTTGGGAAGCTCTTCGATGATCATCCTGGATACGGAGTTCCAGCCTGTGGAGGCGTCTCCGCGCGGATAATCAGCACACGTCCCCACCCAAATCCCCACGTCCACCAGACCAGCACTGACTCCCTCACACAGACCCTCCACTGTACAATACACACACACAGTGATCACAGTGACTCGTGTAATCAAGGACTTCAACAGAGATTACAAATATATTATTTGTGTGTGTGTGTGTGTTTAAATACAGTGTGTAGATAGTGCGTGTGTGTGTGACTGTATACACAATGTGTGTGTGTATACAGTGTGTGTATACAGTGTGTGTGTGTGTGTGTATACAGTGTGTATGTGTATACAGTGTGTGTGTATATACAGTGTGTGTGTGTGTGTGTGTGTGTGTATACAGTGTGTATGTGTATACAGTGTGTGTGTGTATATACAGTGTGTGTGTGTGTGTATACAGTGTGTGTGTGTGTGTGTGTGTATACAGTGTGTATGTGTATACAGTGTGTGTGTATATACAGTGTGTGTGTGTGTGTGTGTGTATACAGTGTGTATGTGTATACAGTGTGTGTGTGTATATACAGTGTGTGTGTGTGTGTGTGTATACAGTGTGTGTGTGTGTGTGTATACAGTGTGTATGTGTATACAGTGTGTGTGTGTGTATACAGTGTGTGTGTGTGTGTATACAGTGTGTGTGTGTGTGTGTGTATACAGTGTGTGTGTGTGTATACAGTGTGTATACAGTGTGTGTACATACAGTGTGTGTGTGTGTGTATACAGTGTGTATGTGTATACAGTGTGTGTATACAGTGTGTATATAGTGTGTGTGTATACAGTGTGTATACAGTGTGTGTGTGTGTATACAGTGTGTGTGTGTACAGTGTGTGTGTGTGTGTATACAGTATGTGTGTGTACAGTGTGTGTGTGTGTGTGTGTGTGTGTATACAGTGTGTGTGTGTACAGTGTGTGTGTGTGTGTATACAGTGAGTGTATGTGTGTATACAGTGTGTGTGTATAGTGTGTGTGTGTGTATACAGTGAGTGTATGTGTGTATACAGTGTGTGTGTATAGTGTGTGTGTGTGTATACAGTGAGTGTATGTGTGTATACAGTGTGTGTGTATAGTGTGTGTGTGTGTATACAGTGAGTGTATGTGTGTATACAGTGTGTGTGTATACAGTGTGTGTGTGTATACAGTGAGTGTGTGTGTGTGTATACACAGTGTGTGTATACAGTGTGTGTGTATACAGTGAGTGTATGTGTGTATACAGTGTGTGTGTATAGTGTGTGTGTGTGTATACAGTGAGTGTATGTGTGTATACAGTGTGTGTGTGTATACAGTGAGTGTATGTGTGTATACAGTGTGTGTGTATACAGTGTGTGTGTATACAGTGAGTGTATGTGTGTATACAGTGTGTGTATACAATGTGTGTGTATACAGAGTGTGTGTGTGTGTGTATACAGTGTGTGTGTGTGTGTATACAGTGTGTGTATGTGTGTATACAGTGAGTGTGTATACAGTGAGTGTACGTGTGTATACAGTGTGTGTGTATAGAGTGTGTGTGTGTGTATACAGTGTGTGTGTATACACAGTGTGTGTGTATACAGTGTGTGTGTGTGTGTGTGTGTGTATACACAGTGTGTGTGTATACAGTGTGTGTATACAGTGAGTGTATGTGTGTATACAGTGAGTGTATGTGTGTATACAGTGTGTGTATACAATGTGTGTGTATACAGAGTGTGTGTGTGTGTGTATACACAGTGTGTGTGTATACAGTGTGTGTACGTGTGTATACAGTGTGTGTGTATAGAGTGTGTGTGTGTGTATACAGTGTGTGTGTGTGTGTATACACAGTGTGTGTGTGTATACAGTGTGTGTATGTGTGTATACAGTGAGTGTATGTGTGTATACAGTGTGTGTATACAATGTGTGTGTATACAGAGTGTGTGTGTGTGTGTATACACAGTGTGTGTGTATACAGTGAGTGTATGTGTGTATACAGTGTGTGTGTGTGTATACAGTGAGTGTATGTGTGTATACAGTGTGTGTGTGTGTGTATACAGTGCATGTGTATACAGTGTGTATACAGTGTGTGTGTGTATACAGTGTGTGTGTATACAATGTGTGTGTGTGTGTGTGTATACAGTGCATGTGTATACAGTGTGTATACAGTGTGTGTGTGTGTATACAGTGTGTGTGTGTGTGTGTGTGTGTATACAGTGTGTGTGTATACAGTGTGTGTACCCGTGGAGGTGCGGTGCATGTTGATGGTGGAGTTGAGCTCAGGACTGCCCTGGTCCAGGTAGATGATGGACTCTATGGGTAAGGGTCCTGTACACTCGGCCCCGTTAAAGGTGAAGTACCAGCGTCCACAGCACGCGCTCTTACACTTCAGACGCAGAGAGCCACTGAACAACACACGCAGAGCACTGTCCGAGCGCAGCTTAGTGAACGTACAGTCCTGCAGAGACGGACAACACACACACACAACACAGTTACACAACACACACACTGAACAACACACGCAGAGCACTGTCCGAGCGCAGCTTAGTGAACGTACAGTCCTGCAGAGACGGACAACACACACACACACAACACAGTTACACAACACACACACAACACAGTTACACAACACACACACACACACAACACAGTTACACAACACACACACACACACACACACACACTGAACAACACACGCAGAGCACTGTCCGAGCGCAGCTTAGTGAACGTACAGTCCTGCAGAGACGGACAACACACACACACACACACACACACAACACAGTTACACAACACACACACAACCCACACACACACAATGAACAACACACGCAGAGCACTGTCCGAGCGCAGCTTAGTGAACGTACAGTCCTGCAGAGACGGACAACACACACACACACAACACAGTTACACAACACACACACACACACAACACAGCTACACAACACAGTTACACAATACACACACACACACACTGAACAACACACGCAGAGCACTGTCCGAGCGCAGCTTAGTGAACGTACAGTCCTGCAGAGACGGACAACACACACACACCACAGTTACACAACACAGTTACACAACACACCCACACACACACACACACCACAGTTACACAACACACACACACACAACACAGTTACACAACACACACAACACACACACACACACCACAGTTACACAACACACACACACACAACACAGTTACACAACACACACAACACACACAACACAGTTACACAACACACACACACACACAACACAGTTACACAACACACACACACACACACAACACAGTTACACAACACACACACACACACAACACACACACACAACACAGTTACACAACACACACACACAGTTACACAACACACACACACACACAACACACACACACACAACACAGTTACACAACACACACACACACACACACAACACAGTTACACAACACACACACACACACACACAACACAGTTACACAACACACACACACACACAACACAGTTACACAACACACACACACACACAACACAGTTACACAACACACACACACACACACACACACAACACAGTTACACAACACACACAACACAGTTACACAACACACACACACACAACACAGTTACACAACACACACACACACACAACACAGTTACACAACACACACACAACCCACACACACACAATGAACAACACGCAGAGCACTGTCCGAGCGCAGCTTAGTGAACGTACAGTCCTGCAGAGACGGACAACACACACACACAAACAACACAGTTACACAACACACACAACACAGTTACACAACACACACACACACACAACACAGTTACACAACACACAACACTTACACAACAACACACAACAGTTACACAACACACAACACTTACACAACAACACACAACGGTTACACAACACACAACACTAACACTACAACACACAACGGTTACACAACACACAACACTTACACAACAACACACAACGGTTACACAACACACAACACTTACACAACAACACACAACGGTTACACAACACACACAACACAGTTACACAACACACACACACACAACACAGTTACACAACACACACACAACCCACACACACACACTGAACAACACACGCAGAGCACTGTCCGAGCGCAGCTTAGTGAACGTACAGTCCTGCAGAGACGGACAACACACACACAACACAGTTACACAACACACACACACACAACACAGTTACACAACACACACACACACAACACAGTTACACAACACACACACACACACACACAACACAGTTACACAACACACACACACACAACACAGTTACACAACACACACACACACACACAACACAGTTACACAACACACACACACACACACACACAACACAGTTACACAACACACACACACAACACAGTTACACAACACACACACACACACAACACAGTTACACAACACACACACACACAACACAGCTACACAACACAGTTACACAACACACACACAACACAGTTACACAACACACACACAACACAGTTACACAACACACACACAACACAGTTACACAACACACACACACACACACAACACAGTTACACAACACACACACACAACACAGTTACACAACACAGTTACACAACACACACACACACAACACAGTTACACAACACACACACACCACAGTTACACAACACACACACACAACACAGTTACACAACACACACACAACCCACACACACACACTGAACAACACACGCAGAGCACTGTCCGAGCGCAGCTTAGTGAACGTACAGTCCTGCAGAGACGGACAACACACACACACACACAACACAGTTACACAACACACACACACACAACACAGTTACACAACACACACACACACAACACAGTTACACAACACACACACACACAACACAGTTACACAACACACACACACAACACAGTTACACAACACACACACACACACACAACACAGTTACACAACACACACACACACACACAACACAGTTACACAACACACACACACACACAACACAGTTACACAACACACACACAACACAGTTACACAACACACACACAACACAGTTACACAACACACACACAACCCACACACACACAATGAACAACACACGCAGAGCACTGTCCGAGCGCAGCTTAGTGAACGTACAGTCCTGCAGAGACGGACAACACACACACACACACAACACAGTTACACAACACACACAACACACACACACACACACAACACAGTTACACAACACACACACACACACACACAACACAGTTACACAACACACACACACACAACACAGTTACACAACACACACACACACACAACACAGTTACACAACACACACACAACACAGTTACACAACACACACACAACACAGTTACACAACACACACACAACCCACACACACACAATGAACAACACACGCAGAGCACTGTCCGAGCGCAGCTTAGTGAACGTACAGTCCTGCAGAGACGGACAACACACACACACACACAACACAGTTACACAACACACACAACACAGTTACACAACACACACACACAACACAGTTACACAACACACACACACACACACACAACACAGTTACACAACACACACACACACAACACAGTTACACAACACACACACAACCCACACACACACAATGAACAACACACGCAGAGCACTGTCCGAGCGCAGCTTAGTGAACGTACAGTCCTGCAGAGACGGACAACACACACACACAAACAACACAGTTACACAACACACACAACACAGTTACACAACACACACACAACACAGTTACACAACACACACACACACAACACAGTTACACAACACACTTAACAAAAAAATGTAAAGATTAGAAAAGATTTTTCTGTATAAACACGATGTTTTAAAGGAAAGGAAAGGTGGAGGAAAAGAAAGAAAAACAAGAGAAAAGAAACAATAAAAACGTGTTAAATCTAAACTAATAAAAATAACAAGGGGAAGGAAAAGTCTGGAAAACTGTTACAGGCTGGAATCATGGAATAACAGAATAATGGAGTACTTACAGCAATCTTGCCGAGGTCGATGCCGTAGTTCAGCGCGCTCCACGCACACTGCTTATAGTTCGGCTTCCACGGTTCCTCAAATCTCTCCATCACACACTCGCCCTTCTCCCCTTTCACCCCATCACGCCCCGGAATTCCCGGAGTACCCGGAATACCGTTCACACCCGGATTACCATCACGTCCCTGCACTCCAGGAGGACCCTGTGCACACACACTGTACTGCAGAGAGAGAGAGAGAGACCAATAAATGGTGTATTATATTGGATAGAAGTTTTCACACAGTTTAACATAAGAATGCTAAATAAGACAGGAAAAGAAAATTCTAAAATAATAATAATAATAATAATAATAATAATAATAATAATAATAGTAATAATAATAATAATAATAGTAATAAAAGACAGTGGGAAAGTGTTTAAGGCGTCGATCACTGACCAATAAAATAAATAACAAAAACAAAAGAAAAAACATGACTGAGTGAGGTACACAGGGTTAGAGGAACACAAAAAAAAAATGAAAAATAAAAATGACAATGACAAATAAATATTATTAATAAATATTAAAGTGCAGGGTTAAAGAAAAAAATAAAATTGATCGTCACATTTCACTGACTTTGCGGGAAAAAACTAAATAAATACACTGAATAATAAAAACATAAAAATAAAATTAAAATAAAGTGTAAATAAAAAAATAAAAAGGAAATAAAAAATGTGAATCATCATACACTAAAAGTGTAAATATGAAAAAAAAAATAATAATAATAAAAAAATGTGATCGAAAAGAAAAGAGATTTCCTGTAAGTTAAAAAATACAAAAAAAATAAAATTACTGCTCTGTAACGTATGATCTCGTTTCAGACATTCCTGTGGTCCACACACACTCACTCACACACACACTCACACACAGACTCACACACAGACACACTCACACACACCTAAAACACACTGGTCTAGAGCACACACCGATCTCCTGTGGGATCTCAGTTAATGGAAACCAAACACACAAACACAACAGCACATCAGCACGACACAAAAAACACATTATACACACACACACACACACTCCTAACCCCGCAGAGCCCAGGGTGTGTTTGTACGTCTCCCAGGAGCTGAAGAAGCAAATTCTTCAAAGCCCAAAAGGAAAAGTGGCAGCGGCGCTGAAGGGAAATGACCATCCACTGACCAGACAGAGAGAAGAAACGCAGCGGGCAGTTTGCTCACAGTGCATGCTGAAAATCCCCAGAGGTCAAAGGTCAGGTGCAAAACTTGTGTCTGTGACAGGAGACTCTGTCTTTACAGGGGAACATCGGGTTAAAGTTTGTTTTGTTCTTTTCTGTTCCTGATCAGTTTCCCTCGATTTAGAGAAAAGTTACACGCTAATAAGTATTGGTTTCCTATTCTGGGTTCTCTACAAATATCAAAGTGCATTATGGGTATTTTTTTAGGCTTTAGAGTCCATCATGATTACTTAACCCCGAGCAAAGTTAAAATTCCCCCCTAAATAGAGCAAACGCTGTACTTTCTTTCAGTTGTGTGTGTGTGTGTGTGTGTGTGTGAGAAAGAGAGACCTGTGGGGAGGGGGGGGGTGTAACGGGTTGGGGGGTTCAGAGGTTCAGGAAGCTGTAATGCAAATCTCTGGTTCTTCAGACGAGCCACAATAAAAGACCTTCTGTTCTCTCCACGGCAGAGGCGCCCGAAAGCGTGACTCAGCTCTGGATCTGTTTAAAGCAGCAGGAAAAGGTTTCATCACATCCTCACGAAGGTCTCACTGGAACTGTAGACTATTAGGCCACGCCCACTAGGACAATGATTCGTTGTTACATGCAGCTCACTCACTTTTGGTATCATATAAACTTTTTACAAGGGGAAAATCCGCACGATTCATGGTGCACATTACCCACGATGCCTGTGCTCCATTCGGAGAGTGATGCGGCGGCACTTTAGTCCTTTAATCCGTCCATCCCTCTCATCTGTACACATCTGTTCAAGCGCATCCACATAGAAAATAAATTTGTTTGTTTTTTAAAGAACTCACATTAAACCTTAAATGTCTGAAATGTTGAAGATATTTCTTTTCTCCTCTTTAACGTCATCATAACTGCTCCAGCAATGACGATGCCCCCCGTGACGTCACCAAGACGCACCACCGACACCGACTTCTCAAAGGAATAACGCAAGAACAACAATGTAGCACCAGACTCACTAAACACATCACACATCTTTCAACAGAAACATGTATAAAGGTGTTTTCTTGTTAAATGAAGTTCGCCTTTAATTCCTTCAAACAACGCTAAAGTGAGGAGGAAAAGTACTTAATGGAGTTGTGCATGAGAAAGAAGAGCACGTGAGAAAGGTTGGATTATGTACAGGACAATAAAAACAAACAACATTTTAAAGAGTAAACATTAAAAAAAATCAACACTTTGTTTGGGTTAGAGAGCACGTGCATGGACGGGAGTTGGATTTCCAGTGAATGATGAACCGGTTTTTCTCACCTTGTCCACGAACTCGGTGTCCCTCGCGCTCTCACTCTTCCTATCCTTGGCTTTCTGGGTCGTGCAGAGCGGAAAGATGAGCCAGAAGCAGAGGAGAAGCGGAGACAGAGACAGAGACACGGCTCCCATCTTCATTCAGAAACACACAGAGAGAGTGCTAATTCCCTGTGCGCGCTCCCGACTCTAGGGCGCGCGCGCGCGCGCGCTCCCGCGTGGCGTCTCAGGGGGAGGAGGGAAGGAGACGCGCGCGAGGACGATAAAAGATTTTTTACAGCTGACTAAAAAACGACATAAAATTTATTTTATTTTTGTAAAGTTTTAATTCAGTAACACAGAGATTTAATATAATTAGTTAAGTAGTCTTGATGATTTGAACCCATTCAGTCAGAAATGCTAATGTTGCTAAAGACGTCATTTTCCAGTCAGAAGAAACCATATATTAGCTTTAGCTTCAACCTCAGCAACCATGAATATATTTTTTCTTCCTTTCCTTAAAACTTCGCCAGCTTGTCATAAAGAGCGAAATTAAATGACTGCAATATTTCGTAATTAAGTGATATAAAGTTCATGAGGGAGAATAAAGTCTTAATGATTCTAACACTGCAGTCAGAAATGCTAATGTTGCTAAGTGAAAGATAATTAAGCACTAGCTTTTCTCTAAATGTTTGTAAATTAAAACCTTAATCTGAATTAATAAGCATTTCATTTTGAATAATTACAAATAACCAATAAAAAAACGATTCATGTGTGTTTCATCCTTTTCATCTTAACTTTACCTTCTAATATAAACATTACTGAATAAATCTTTAATATCTCTAAACGAAAGTCTTATAAGTCACACATCAGTACATAACTGAACACAATAACCTCTCAGAAATATTTGGAATAGTCTCCAAAAGGAAGTTAAATCAGCTGAACCTCCTGAAGATCATGGGAATTTCCATTATTTTTAATGATAGTGTGATATTAAAAGGCTTATTACCCAAATTATAGCCCAAAACTAAACTATTACTTACACGGATCAGGCATAACAAGACCACTGACCAGGTGAAGTGAATAAGACTGAGTATCTCCTCATCATGGCACCTGTTAGTGGGTGGGATATATTAGGCAGCAAGTCAACATTTTGTCCTCAAAGTTGATGTTAGAAGCAGGAAAAATGGACAAGTGTAAAGATTTGACCTTTGAGTTTGACCAAAAAGGGCCTAATCATGATGGCTAGACCACTGATGACCATGTTGGTAAGTGGATTTCACACACAGTGTTATTAATTTATTTATCATTCATCCATAAGCACTATACAACTCCAGTATGAAAGACACGTGACCACATTGCAGACCTGATCAGCTGCCTGGAGATGTCCCTGTATGGACAATTAGGAGTCATGGCTAAAAGATTGAAAACTGATGAAGTGGATGCAGTAATGAAATATGACACCAGATGGCAGAAAAGCTCTCTTACAAATAGAGAGAATGCCCAAGAGCAGCTGATTTACACACACACACACACCCACCTTTGTGTCCAGGATAACAGGTTTCTGTCAATATAATTGAGGTCAAATTGGAAGAGAAAAAACAGATAATCAATTGAGTCAATCAAGCAGGCAGTCAGAATCAGTCAACAAATCAATCAATATATCAATCAATCAGTCAGTCATTCAGTCAATCAAAACAAGCAACCAATCAACAAATGAATGTAATTAACCACATAATCAATTACTCAATTCATTAATTAAATCAATTAATCAATCAATCAATAACCCATAGAAATGATGTGTTAATGTTGTTCCCACTTCACACATTTTAAAATATTTGTTTTTAATGTGCACATTTATCCTGAACGACTTTTTCCTGATCACTGTTAGGAAACTGCAGTGTGACTGAGTCACATCTTTCTAATACACATGCTCTTCAGCAGGAGCTAAGATTTATTTTAGAGTAAAGTTTGAGTTGACTTTTGTAGTCTAAACTCCGTCTCTGGTGAACACTTTCCTCCATCACACTGATCCCCAGATCCAAGAACAGGAACAGAATTATTTCAAGCATGAGCATGAGCAAGAGTGAGTAGAATTAATATAAATAGGATCTTATAATAATAAGAAACACTTTGACTTGATGTCATTGTTGCACTTTAGCGTCACTGAGTTTCTGCAGCAGTGTAGTTGCATTGCATTCATCTCCCCCATCAACCCCCATCTACACCATCCACCATCATCTCTACCACCCACCAACATGTCCACAATCCAACATCACCACCATCTCCACCATCATCTCTACCACCCACCAACATGTCCACAATCCTCCAACATCACCACCATCTCCACCATCATCTCTACCACCCACCAACATGTCCACAATCCAACATCACCACCATCTCCACCATCATCTCTACCACCCACCAACATGTCCACAATCCTCCAACATCACCACCATCTCCACCATCATCTCTACCACCCACCAACATGTCCACAATCCAACATCACCACCATCTCCACCATCATCTCTACCACCCACCAACATGTCCACAATCCTCCAACATCACCACCATCTCCACCATCATCTCTACCACCCACCAACATGTCCACAATCCAACATCACCACCATCTCCACCATCATCTCTACCACCCACCAACATGTCCACAATCCAACAACATCACCACCATCTCCACCATCATCTCTACCACCCACCAACATGTCCACAATCCAACATCACCACCATCTCCACCATCATCTCTACCACCCACCAACATGTCCACAATCCAACATCACCACCATCTCCACCATCATCTCTACCACCCACCAACATGTCCACAATCCAACAACATCACCACCATCTCCACCATCATCTCTACCACCCACCAACATGTCCACAATCCAACAACATCACCACCATCTCCACCATCATCTCTACCACCCACCAACATGTCCACAATCCAACATCACCACCATCTCCACCATCATCTCTACCACCCACCAACATGTCCACAATCCTCCAACATCACCACCATCTCCACCATCATCTCTACCACCCACCAACATGTCCACAATCCAACAACATCACCACCATCTCCACCATCATCTCTACCACCCACCAACATGTCCACAATCCACCAACATCACCACCATCTCCACCATCATCTCTACCACCCACCAACATGCACACAATCCACCATCACCACCATCCACCACCATCATCTCTACCACCCACCACCATCTCCACTATCCACCATCACCACCATCCACCAACATCACCATCATCAGCACCACACACCAACATCTCCATCATCCACCACCCATCAGCACCACCACCATCATCATCAGCATCATCAACTCCATCATCACATCTATGCTGGATTCCTGATTAATACGGCACTGATGATGATGAGTGAGATGATGAGTTCCCTGTTCGTTTGATTTTAGAGCAGAAACCTGACTCTGATCACGTCTTTGTTTCTCCTAGTAAATGCACATGAATCAGCATTAAATCAGCACGAGACACAAGTTCTCACAAAACACCAAAAGTCCAGCACCAGCCACGACCATGAGCATCTGAACTGCATGTGTTGTATAGTGGACTTTTTCTTTATCCAGCAGTTTCTCAGTAGATGCTCTGGTGAGCTGAAGCAGAAGGAAGAGAACGCTCTCCTGCTCTCCTGCAGTCTTTCAGCATATTGTTCCTTTACAAAAGCTGCACATAAAAAGGCGTCCCTTTCCCTGCGTGCAGACGAGCGCGGGCCGCGACGCCGGTGTTCTGCCGTAATTAACAGAGAGGAAATGATTAATGCTTAATGTTCTGGTTGCACACTGTAGCTTTCAGAGAAACCCCAATGTTCCAGACGAGTTCTTCATCTGCTCTTTCTTCTATGATCACAGACTCAGACTTGGAATTATTCTCTACTCCTCTACAATATTTAAAAAACATTAAAGTCGAGGTTTAAAGTCAGGATGAAGTTGAACCCTGTGAGGTGACTCTGTGATGCTGTGGGCTTTGCTTCTCTGCTCTTTTCTCAGAACATCAGAGCCTTTAGGCTAGTCAGGTGGCTAACTTCCTGTCTGCTGGCTTGTTAGCTTGTCTGATCGTTAGTGTCGGTCTTTACTATCATCAAGCTGCTTTGATGTTCTATTTTTTATGATGTAGTTGTTCTCTCGTTTGCTGCTAAGCACCACCTGCTTGGTTTATTTCTGATCGTCAGGTGTTTGCTAGCGTCTCCTCACTGCGTATGTGCTAGTGAAAGTCTAGACACATGAAGTTAGCGAAGGGGTGTTTTTTTTAACCTAGTGTAGTTAGCTTTAGCTCATTAATAACACAGCGAGTGTAGTCCAGGTGAGACGAGCTTCCCTGTTCCCCGGGTCTGATTATCAAAGTCTTGTAATAAACACTGGTCTATTCCAACCTCCTGTCTGTCTCATATCCTCCACCATCATCACCATTATCACCACCATCCACTATCATCACCAACATCATCTCCTCCATCATCACCATGATCCACTATCATCTCCACAATCCACCATCATCACTAACATCTCCACCATTATCACCATCATCTCCACCATCATCAATAACATCTCCACCATTATCACCCTCATCTCCACCATCATCAGCATCACCAGAATCATCTCCACCATCATCACCATTCACCATTATCACCATAATCATCTCCACCATCATCACCAAAATCATATCCACCATCATCACCATTCACCATCATCACCACCATCAACAGCATCCCCAATATCATCTCCATCATCATCACCATTCACCATCATCACCACCATCCACCATCATCACCACCAACATCCACTATCATCTCCACAATCCACCATCATCACTAACATCTCCACCATTATCACCATCATTACCATTCACCGTCATCACCACCACCCACCATCATCACCACCACCCACCATCACCACCATTCACCATCATCACCACCATCCACCATCATCATCATCACCACCACCCACCATCATCACCATTCACCGTCATCACCACCATCCACCATCATCATCACCACCACCACCCACCATCATCACCACCATTCACCATCATCACCACTATCATCATCACCTCCCACCATCATCATCATCACCACCATCCACCATCATCACCACCATTCACCATCATCACCACTATCACCCAACATCACCACTATCATCATCACCTCCCACCATCATCACCACTATCCACCAACATCCACCATCCACCTTGCAGTCTATCTCTAGTATCCCCTTCACCCCAGACCTCAGCATCAGGTCTGTAATCAGAAAATAAAGCCCTGGCACTGAGAGTGAGGAGGAAGAACATGGTGTCTGATCAGATGCAGAAATGATTTCTGACATGGAATAAATCAAAAGTGCAGATTTTCTGCTCCACAGGTTCTCCGGCGGTTCCTGGGCTCTGTCTATCCTTCTTCTCTACAACTTACATCTCTTTTTAATCTATGAAATCTCTTCCTTCTGCAGTCTCTGTCAAAATATTAAGAATAAAAAAGCAACATGGCTTAAATAAACATAAAAATGTGTGAATGAGAAGACGAGTAAACAGTTCCTCATGATTTTTTTTGGTTTGTTGGTTAGATATCAGTTCATGCTGAATTAATTCATATTTATTTATAATTAGATGCATGATCAGAGAGAGGAACAGGACAGACAGTACAGGGTTTGATGGTGGTCATAGTTAGAAACGGTTAGATAATGAAGCCCACAGTTCCAGAAGGTTCTTATCATCCTTTTTTATATATATATATATACCCTATTGAAATCATTGGACGTTGTGTTTTCATGTCTGAGGTAAAATGGGACATGATATTGCGTGAGATCTTTTCTCGAACAAATACACGGCTCTGTGAGACACGAATTACAGATGGACCCATTATTCATCATTCACCAACATTCATCACTTATTCACTGCAGATTTATTCAGGGCTGCTTGTGTAGATCTGTGCTGCAGAGTTCACTGTAGTGATGAGGGATTCTGGAGCAGGTTTTAATTCCAGCAGGATCACATGGAGATGTTCAGGTTCGAATAGATGGATTATATTCAGAGGGAAACTTCTTCCACTTAAACACGTGACTGAATGCTACAAGATACAGACACTCTGTTCTACACAGGTGGAGCAGGATAACCTTCAAATCACATAACAGCATATCTATATCTTCTTCATCTTCATCATCATCATCCTCTTTATAATCATCATCATCATTATGATCATCTTCTTCATTATCATCTTCATCATCATCATCATTATAATCATCTGCTTCATTATCATCTTCATCATCATCATCCTCTTTATCATCATCATTATAATCATCTGCTTCATTATCATCTTCATCATCATCATCATAATCATCTTTATTATAATCTTCATTATTATCATCTTCATCATCATTATAATCATCTTCTTCATTATCATCTTCAACATCATCATCATTAATATCATCATCCTCCTCCTCCTCATCATCCTCTTTATAATCATCTTCATCATCATCATTATAATCATCTGCTTCATTATCATCTTCATTATTATCATCTTCATCATCATCTTCATCATCATTATAATCATCTTCAACCTCATCATCATCATCATCATCATCATCCTCCTCCTCTTCATCTCCTTCATCATATTTCTCCTCCTCCTCCTCCTCATCATCATCATCATCATCATCATAATCATCTTTATTATAATCATCTTCTTCATTATAATCATCTTCATTATCTTCATCATCTTCATCATATTTCTCCTCCTCCTCATCATCATCTTCATCATATTTCTCCTCATCATCATCTTGATCATTATTATCATCATCATCATCATTCTCACAACTCTACTGCTGAACACAGAGTACACTCACACACACACACAAACAAACACAAACAACTCTCCTGATGAGCCTTCCACACACACACACACACACAATGTAAATTCCAAACCCACACAGCTTCTTAATTATACAACAAACCCACACAATGGCCTGATGTGGTCAGTTCAGGATGATTTATAATCCTTACCAAAGACGACAGAAGCCAAAAAGAGGGTAATTAGGGACAGAAAGGACACACACACACACACACACACACACACACACTGTGTAGTATATTGTACAGTATGTAAATACAGATACACACTTTTCAGAAACTTTTTAGCAACTCTTCAACTTTTGAACTTTTTAGTCAGAACTGAATTTTGACTAAAAGAACCAGAGCTGAGTTTCATGCTGCTCCAGAACTGAACCAGGAACAGGAACAGGAACTTAGGTGCTTATTTCATCTCATGCCAGTTTGAGCACAATTCCACCTCTGCAGCTGATCCCATACTTGTGTTGAACCTTCCACCTTTCTCCCATCCCACTGCTGCTCTCTCTTCACTGACTTCCTGTATCTGCTGCATCAGAGTTTCACCACTGAAGCTTGTCTACAAAGCCGGAAAAGTGACTTACCTCAAAGCTCTTATCACTCCTCACCCTGCACCACACTCCCTCTGATCCTCCAACAACCTGTCTCAAGAAATATCTGGCAACCTCAGAGGCATGAAATACATGTGGGTGATTTTAATAATCTGAATGTGGAGCTGCTTCATCCTAATCTGAAGAGGAGGAACTTTCCCTGGGTAAAAAAATGATCTAACCTTAGTGTTTCCTGACACACAGTGATTTATGTTAAGTAAACTAACTTCCTCTACCGTCTCCTACTCTGTTTGCCTGATCTCAGATAAGTGTCTTCATTAGTTTTATTATTCCATATGCTTCTATTCTGAATCTTATTCATGTCCTGAAGTTCATTCATGATCAAGGATGTTCTCCTAGCTGGTGATGACTCATCCTTCTGGAACGTTCCGTTCTGCCTTTGTTCTCCTGCTGTTCATCTCTAAATCTATTCACTACGTGAAGTATCTCTTCCAAGGTTTCTTGATCTTTTCTTTTGTCTGTGAGAGTTTTTCTCTCTCTCTCTGTCGTCGTCACGGCTCTGAGCTGAGGAATCTGAGGTCTGAGTTTGATGGACTGTATATTTTTATTGATGAAAGCATAATTGGCTGTCCAATTAACAACTCAGCCGAGAAACGAATAAATTTTGAATTTTCTGCATTGTGAAGCTGAATAAATGCAGATCAGATGTAACCAGAGGAAGCTGTGTACTGACCGCTCTATTCAAGTAGCTGCTTAATGATCCGATTCTTCAGGTGAGGGTGGAGTGGGTTAATGATCCGATTCTTCAGGTGAGGGTGGAGTGGGTTAATGATCCGATTCTTCAGGTGAGGGTGGAGTGGGTTAATGATCCGATTCTTCAGGTGAGGGTGGAGTGGGTTAATGATCCGATTCTTCAGGTGAGG